>NW_015645065.1:137441-168167 GCF_001515625.1 Sinocyclocheilus rhinocerous
TGTTTGATTGTTAAAACAAAAAATATTTGTTGTTTGTCTCAATAAATTGTTAATTTAAAAATACAGTGGTTAAATTTAAACTTTTTTTCTATTGCTCTTTGTTTTAAAAAAGGTTATAAAAAATGTCAATAATTATCGATACCGAACGATATGAAACATGATATTGTTGGTAAATTTTTTCGCTATATCGCCCAGCCCTTCTGACAAGATACGCATGAAAATCGCATTCGATTATTTGCACCCCTACATACATGGGAATGCATAATAACTTGTGCTAGCTTACTTGGACTACGAAGGTCATGAAACTGAGTATTAGAGGATATTGTGTCTGTTCACAAGTGTTTATAAGGCTGGTTTGTGGATTAATATGCCCCTGTTTTCTCCCCAACAGAAAAACACGGTCCAGAGCGGAAGCGCATTAAAAAAGAGCCCACTAACACCAGGAAGTCAGGCCTGCCATTTGGGATGGGCATGCCAGGGATCCGGGCCGGGTACCCCCTCTCAGAGCGGCAGCAGGTGGCTCTTCTCATGCAGATGACGGCGGAGGAGTCCGTAAACAGTCCAGGTGCGTATTTGTCATGAGCGCCACGTCTCCGGGGCCGTGAGCAGGAGGGGGCTCAGTGGTTTCAGTAGCTTCCACTGTCCCTGCTGCACTTTCACGCTGTTCTTCATTTAAACACACACCACAGCACTTAATTTGAATTCAATTAAACAAGATAACCCTCATCAATTTCCGTTACTTCAGTGAAATTAACCTCTGCAATCTTAATCCACTGTTGTTCATCAGCCCTCCAGGACTGTTGATAGAGCATCAAGAGACTTGGTTGTACTGTTTCAATATGAATTGTACAGATTCAGACTTGTTTGAATTGGCTTGGGTGGTTTTGCATTCTAATGTTGGAGCTTGAGAAAAATAAAACCTTGGGTTGCGTTACATTTATTTCAAAGGTCTATTGACAGTTTGTTTTCTGAGCTAGACTTTTATTTTTCTATAAAGTGTATTACTTCTCAAGTATGCATGTCTCTATTACATTACTCAAATTTAGCTCTTTCTCTTTGAATAGTTCACCAGGTTTATTTTTCCTAAACAAAAGACTACAGGAAACGCCCCTAACCACACCCCTGCAGAGCACTTTTGCATGTCAGCTATTGTTGTGCACAAGCTTTCCATTGATGTATGGTTTGTTAGGATAGGACAATATTTGGCCGAGATACAACTACTTGAAAATATGGAATCTGAGGGTGAAAAAAAAAATCTAAATATTGAGAAAATCGCCCTTAAAGTTGTCCAAATGAAGTCCTTAGCAGTGCCTATTACTAATGATAATACATTTTTGATATATTTACGGTAGGAAATTTACAAAATATCTTAATGGAACATGATCTTTACTTAATATCCTAATGATTTTTGGCATAAAAGAAAAATCTATAATTTTGACCCATACAATGTATTTTTGGCTATTGCTATACATATACCCGTGCTACTTATGACTGGTTTTGTGGTCCAGGGTCACAAACTACCTTGTTTACAAACTGAATAGTTTATTGATTCAATGGGCTTTCATTTTGTTATTGACAATATCATACAAATCCAAGATGTGAAATTCTGTTAAAATTGTGTAATTTAACCAAAAGATGTAATGCAGGCAGGAGGTGTCGTTTGCCATGTTTGTTGTGTAAGACTGCCACCTTGAGGTCAGAGCAAACAAGACTCGGTCATTTGCTCATACTAAGTCAGCGGTTCTCAACCTTTTTGGCTCCAAGGCCCTCCATTGTTGAAGAGGGTATTTGAAGCCCCTCCCCCTACCCCATGTAGGTTAATATGTTTCCTCTTATACTTCAGGTATAATGATTACAAAGCTAGGAACTGAAGAACTAAAGAGTGTTTTTAGGAACCATACTCTTTTTCACCAACAAATTGACTTGAGTTTTTCTAGTTGTTCGTGATTACTGTAAGAGGATTTTTTAGAAATATTTTTACTTACAATAAGCATAATTATTGTTGTTATAGAAATTACCAAGAACCATGCTATCTTGTGACCCCCTTGGAATGTTGCTGAGACCCTGTAGAGTGCCCCAGTCCCCTGGTTGAGAACCACTTCCATAACTAATTGCTGTTAATTCTGGTATTTTTGTTCAGACACAACACCAAAGCATCAATCGCAGTCAAGTCTGGGTCAGAAGGGAACACCAAACTCTGCCTCAAAAACCAAAGACAAAGTTAACAAGCGGAATGAGAGGGGTGAGACGCGGCTACACCGGGCAGCTATACGTGGGGAGGCACGCCGGATAAAGGAGCTCATCAGCGAGGGAGCGGACGTGAATGTAAAAGACTTTGCAGGTAAAGGCAGACATCAGAAATCACCTGACTTCCACCTTAGTATTGTAAAATTCTGTTTATATTAAAGCTGCAGTCCGTAACTTTTTTGTGTTCAAAATGTATATAAGCGAGTACACCATGAATCCATTTTCCAAACCGTGTTTTTGGCTTGTCCTGAATCACTACGGTACACCTATAATAAGTGTTTATATTCGGACTATTTAGACTGGTTCGGGTAGGTACCGCTGCGGAGTAGCCCAGTACCTGTGTGATTCGCCATAGACATAAACAGAGAGAAGTAGCTCCGGCTACAATGTTCTTCCGCAAGACGCACGCAGTTCTGTTTATTAACCTTTAGAGCGCCAAAAGTTACAGATTGCAGCTTTAAATGGGGTATTAAGTGATTACTATCTCAGTCTGGTTAAAATGGTCATGAAATTCTTTCCATAACATAGATGAGCAAACATTTAATAGTAACATGCTCTTTATATTAGGCTGGACCGCACTGCATGAGGCGTGTAACAGAGGGTATTACGATGTGGCCAAGCAGCTGCTGGCAGCCGGGGCTGAGGTTAACACCAAGGGCCTGGATGACGACACGCCTCTACATGATGCGTCTAACAATGGCCATCTCAAAGTACGTACCTCAGAACAGACATTCCAAGTTAAGGTTTATTTTAAGATTTTAAAATTGGCATTGACAACCATATTCTGGTTTTATAGGTCGTGAAGCTGCTGTTACGATATGGAGGGGATCCTTGTCAAAGCAACAGAAGAGGAGAGACTCCATTAAAAGTGGCAAATTCGCAAACAATGCTTAATCTGTTGCTGGGAAAAGGCACTTACACCTCCAGTGAGGAGAGTTCCTCAGGTGTGTTATCATGCAGTTCTTGTGTGAATAATTCCAGAAATTGTCTAACAGGAAATGTGTGCCTTATGTTGATATTAAGAATTATTGTGTGTATCAGCAGATACTTCTGAAGAGGAAGATGCTCCATCATTTGCCCCATCCAGCTCTGTTGATGGCAATAATACAGACTCAGAGTTTGAGAAGGGCTTGAAATTAAAAGGGAAGGGCATGGACCCACCCAAATCCACCACCACTCCTGTCAAGGATGAGTACGAGTTTGACGAGGATGATGAGGAGGAGCGTGTCCCACCTGTGGACGACAAGCATCTGCTCAAGAAAGAGTTCCGCAAGGAACCCGTCAGCAAGACAAACAACTTTATCTCCATACCCAAGATGGAGGTTAAAACCTATTCCAAAAGCAACTCGCTAACACCAAAGAAGGCTGTGCGCAGGATCCTGTCGGACAGCAACAGCTCGGACGAGGACGACAGGACGTTGTGTTTCACACCCACGACCACGCCAAGACAAACTGCACCTCAGACCAATGTCAAGAGCCGGGACTCGATGTCACTGAGCTCCAAGCAGCAAAAAGACAAAAGTAAAGTCAAGAAAAAGAGGAAGAAGGAGACAAAAAATAATGTTAGTAAGGAGGTGCGCTTTGGTAAAGTGAATGACAAGTTTTGCACCTCAGATTCTGAGATTGGGGACCTGGAGAGTGAGGATGATAAAGGATCCATGCAGAGTGCAAATTGTGTAAAGGACTCTTCTACCTTGAGCCTCAAAGAACCCTCTGTTTTTAGTTCTCTGTCTATTTCGAATTCATCCTCCACGCATGGGAGTCTGGGCTCTCAGAAACACACACAGTCTCTGGCAGAGCAGCACCCAAAGCAGTGGAGGACAGATGGCTGGAAGACTGTGTCCTCTCCAACGTGGTCTGATGTCAGTTCCCTCTCGGACTCAGTCAGGACAAGGCTTTCCAGCGAGTCAGACTACTCTTCTGCCGACTCCAGCATTGAATCTCTGAAACAGGTGAAAAAGAAAGTGCAAGATAACAGAAAGAAAAACAACACGCATGCCAATGTGGTAGACAAAAAGAACTCTGAGTTTTACAAGAACTCAAACGCTGATGGGACCATTTCTAAAACAGACAAAGATGGAAAAGTGTTAAAGAAACACAAAGTGAAACACAAACACAAAAGTAAGGAAAAAGATAAGGCTCCAAGTGTCGTGTTGAGTCAAGACATGAATGAAAAGTTTGTCAAGAGCTTTTCTTTTGACTTTGACGATACACGGCTGAAGTCGCTTATTGTTGAGACAGAGTCACCTTCTGAAAATAGGGTCAAACTTTCCAAACATGAGAAAGATCATTTTAAGAAGGAGGACAGACTGTCTAAGGGTAAATCAGAAGACAAGGACTGGCCAGGTAAAGAAACTCAAAGGGTGATCAAGGAAGAGAGGTCAAAGAAGACAAAGGAGTCCAACAAGGAAAAGGTGAGCAAAGAGGAGAGGGACAAACCTTTGAAGACTGAGAAGGAGAGAAGCATAAAAGACAAAGACAAGGCAAAAGAGGAGAAGCAGAAACCCCATAAAGATGATAAAAAGAAAAAGTCTAAAGAAAAGTCTCTTAAAATTGACAAAAAGGAAGACAAACATTTTAAATCAGAGAAAAGCATAAAGGAAGAAAAGGAAAAGTCTAAGAGGGATAAAAACATCAAGGAAGAACCTGATTATGAAGATTATGACTTAAAAAATCACCTACTAGAGGACACCAAGATGAGCGCGTCAGATGACCCCCATGATCGGTGGCAGTCAGACATGTCTTCTGACAGTTCGCTTTATGGAGATGATAGCTGGGACGCTCCTGTAAAAGAATACAAAGCAAATAATGCGGTCAAGTTAATTGTAGAAACAGTCAAGGAGGAAAGCAGGGACAGAAAAAAGGAAAATAAGGTCAAAGATAAAAAGCCAGATCATGCGTCAAAGAAGAAAGACAAGGAATCCTCTGAAAAGAATGCTGAAAAGAAAAAAGACTGGACAGACAAACAAAAGTTTAATTCTAATCAGTCACTGGAAAAGGAGAAGAAACGAAAAGAATCAGCAGAGGGTGTCAAAGAGAAGAAAGAGAAGGATTCTATGGATGGCAGCAGAGACAGAAAAGACTCCTATGAGTTTACTAAAGAAAGGAAAGACTCCAAAATGAAACAAGAATCTTTGAGAGATGACTATGGGAGTGAGGCCTTCTTTAAAGACAAACCAGAAAATGAAAACACTTGCAAGTCTGACCCCAGGGAGAGGAACCACTCTGGAAAGGAAAGGGAGAAGAAAATGGATAGTGTGGAAAAGAAAGAGAAGTCCAAAGGAGAAAAACACAAGGACAAGCCTAAGGACAGAAATTTGGACCAGGAAAAGGACAAACCTGAGAAAAACTCAATTGATAGATCAATGAAAGAGAAAGATCCAGAAAGGGCCTCTAAAGACAAGCGAGATGGGGTTAAAGAAAAGCATAAAGATTCTCATAGCAAAGAAAAAGAAAGGAAGATGTCGTCTGAACAGAATAAAGATAAAAAAGAAAAGACATCCCAGGACAAACATGCTGATAGAGAAAAAGATTTCTTGGAGTTTAAGAAAGAAGAGAGAAAACCTGAGAAGGTGAGAGAAAAGACATGGTATACAATTGCAGATATTTTTACAGATGAGAGTGAGGATGAAGAGGACAATTATAATGGGGGTGTTGCAAAATTTAGTGACTCTCTTGGACTGTCTGATTCACACAGGAAAGATTCCACACCTGACAGAGATGAAATGGATAATTTCCAAACAGACAAACATAAGAAATACTCTGAGGGCAAAACACATTCCACGGAAAAACAAAAAGACAAGGAACATAAAGATAAGAAAAAAGAGAAGGCAACATTTGATGCTGGAAAAGAGAGAAAAGCCTCCATGGAAAAACACAAAGATAAAAAGGACAAAGATTCAACTGACACAAAACATAAGGAACGTAAGGACAGATCATCTGTGGATTCAAATCAAGACAAGAAAAGCAAGCAGAAACTTCTTGACAAGAGAGACATCAGTGAAGAAAAGGGCAAAAATAAATACAAAGACAAGACAGAGCACTCAAAAGAACGAAAATGTTCAAAGGGGACTGGTGAAAATGAGAAATCCTTGTTGGAGAAACTTGAAGAGGAGGCTATGAATGATTATAAAGATGATTCCAATGATAGAAATAGTGAAATTTCATCAGACAGTTTCACAGACAGAGGTCATGAGCCTGTTTTAAGCAGCTTCTATGATTCCTCCAACATCAGCATACCTGACATATCCGAGGAGAGAAGAGAGTCAGTATCCATTTCTAATCCACAGGACAAGTTCAGAGAGAGAGAGAGGCATAGACATTCATCATCCTCATCATCCAAAAAGAGTCATGACAAAGACAAGGAGAAGGTCAAGAAAGAAAAGGGGGAGAAAAAAGATAAGTCAGAGGAGATCAGAGAATCCTATGGCCGCAGAGAAAGCTTGCCCTTTGACAAAGAGCCCATGCCTTTGGAGGCTGACCCTTACACTTTTCCATATGGTTCCAAAGCTGATGGTGAGGATGACTTGGAAAAAACTCTGGAATTTGAGAAGGAGATGTCCAAAAAGGACAAGACAAATAGTGTCATGAACAGTGAGAAAATAAAAGACAAAAAGAAGAAAGAGAAACACAAGGAAAAAGTGAAAGAAGAAAAGCATAAATATTCAGATGGTTTTGGCTCCTTCAGGCACTCAAAAGAGGAACTAAAATCTGGATTGAAGGAAAACACTCAAGTCACAAGTCTTAAAGAGAAATCTAAAGAAGACAGTTCTAAATTTGATGGGAAAAATAAGGAGAGAAATAAAGATATCATGGATAAAGATAGAGCAGATATCAAGGCAAAGGTCAGAGATGAGAATGACAAGATCAGCCAGTCAAAAGAGACAGCTCGAAAGGACAGCCGCCCTCGCGAAAAGCTTTTGGTTGATGGAGATCTTAGACTAACAAGTTTTGGCAAAATGCTTAGTTTAAAAGATCAGGAAATTGAAGAGCGCCATAAGAAACACAAAGAGAGAATGAAACAGATGGAAAAACTGAGGCATCGATCAGGCGACCCAAAATTCAAAGATAAAACTAAGTCAAATGAAGAACTGAAGAAGAACCGCAGTGAACTGTCCAAAAAATCTGCTTCAGTGGAAACTGCTTTGAAAGAGAAAAAGCTAAAAGATATTGGCCTTCCAACCCAAATGACGTCGCCTGATAGAAAACCACAACCTATGGACAGTCAGAACTCGAAAGACTGGCTTGCTGGCCACCAAATGAAGGAAAGTCTTCCTGCATCTCCACGACCTGACCAGAACAGACCAACAGGTGTCCCCACCCCAACATCTGTGATCTCATGTCCAAGCTATGAGGAAGTCATGCAAACTCCACGCACTCCATCCTGCAGTGCTGAGGACTATCCTGATATCATGTTTGAGAATCTTGAGTGTCAGAATTCCTCGGCCACAAGCATGTCCATGAATGCCTGCTCTCCTTTGTTCTTTGATAGATATTCTAACTCGTCAAGTAACGTCCAGGAGGAAACATGCATAACACCAGCAAAGAACATGCAGTTACCCCTTGTGAGTCGGTCTGTCACCTCTGATGTCAGAAGACCACTTGAGATTGAGTTCAAAGTAGAGGCAGACAAGTTAAGACAGCAACATATACCAGAAGGCACAACATTTGAGTCTTCAGCCTCACATCTTACTGAGGACAAGATGGCAGCTGACAGACTTAATTGCATTTCCTCTACATTCTGTTTATCACCTATCGACATGATGTCTCCCATGCCTGACCCATCGCAACATGATGGCGTGCCAGATGAAGCATCTATTGTAAATTGCATCAACGATGGGAGTGAACACTCAGGAAGTGTCTTTAACAGCTATCTTATGAAGCCCTCAACTCCAGTCCATAGACCCGACCCCCAGGAGCCTTGTCTGGATATAGCTGCTCCCCCAACTCCAGCACCTGCTGCCCTGCCTCCCATGGATATTGATGATCTTTCAGAGCCACACCAAAGTGGACCTGGTCTAACACCAGCCCACCCTGTTAGTGGGAGTGACTACTTGCCTCCTGTTGTTGAAGAGCAAGAAGAAGATGAGGAGGAAGATGATGATTTTGTTGAGGATGCCAGAGATCACCACGCTGCAGACGACACCATCCAGTCCAGAAATGACCCCACTTATTCCTTTGGGATTGAGGAATCGGACAAAAAGGCTTGGCTTGAATGTCCAGATAGAAGAGATCCTGATGTACTTCCCTTAACACCAACCCATCTGCAAGACAACTACATGGACAACTCATGTGATCAGTCCTCAGGCTGGAATTCAGAAGTGCTCATGAAATCACCTCATGAGAGTTACAGAGAGGTTGAGGCAGCTGTCTCAAAGATTAGCAGTCCCTATTCACACTCAGATTGTGATTTGCAGCATATTCCAAGTGTAATGCCTGTGACACCACCTCACTCTACTTATTCTACAGCATACTGTCCATCACAAATATCTGACTCTCATTATGAGGTCCACAAAGACACAGTGGAAGACATTCAATCACCAGAAAGACCTGTAACAGAGGCATTGGAATCAGAACCATCTCGACTAGAAACTTTCTTCACTCATTGCAAACCAAATCCTGACGAAGATCCGATGGACCTAGAGCCCCCATGTATGATGAAAGACAATAGACAAGAGTCTCCCACCTATGCTGCAGAGAACAGCATGTCTGCAGCTCCGCCAGTCAGCCAAGAACCAGTTGTTTCATGGGTGGATCCATTCTCAAGTGCAGCTGATGAAATGGATGACATGGGACCCTTCTCTATACCAGACCTTCCTCTTCCAGAGAAAGAGATGCAGGACCCTGATATAACAGCCCCAGAGATTACAGAGAGTAAGCATCCACCTTCTCAGACAAGACCTCCAGTCATTGAGACAAGTGAAAATGAAATAATGGATGTTGACCTGTCAAGTTTGTCCAAAGTTCCTTGTTCTCCTGCTGTTGTGCCTCTGACTGAATCTGGTCATGATTTGGTTCCTCCAATAAGTGACAATGGCTATAGACCACTGTGTGAGTTGGAGCCAGAGCCTCAGAACATCCCATATGTTCCTCCCATGAAAGAAACAATTCCAGAGGAGAGGAGAGCGTTTGAAGATGTGAATGAAAACAATGTTAACTTGTTTTCTACCGAAAATGAAAAGGACCCTGAATACAGGCAAAAAGAAACAACTCCAGATACCATGATGCCATCAGTTATGGTGCAATATTTGGATCTACCAGCCACCACAAAACCACTTTTATTAGGACAAAATCCTGTGGTAGCTTTGGGTCCCTCATGTAGCCCTCATTCTTCTGTTCAGTTTCCAACTTTCTCAGTGCCTAGCAGCACTCAAGTATCAGAGGCTCTTGAAACAACCGCCAAGTTGTCAGTGACCATACCAGTGTCTGATGAACCCAAGAAAATTGAGGAAATACCTCAGAGGATGACCCGGAAAAAGGCTCAGATGCTGGCCAATCAGAACAAGCAGGGTGCTGCTCTAAGCTCATCAAGCATCACCTGTTCAGTATCCTCCTCATCAGTCACCACAAGTGTGACCACCTCTTGTGTCACTGTAGAAAAGGAGAAAGAGCCCATCAGCTCAACCACAGCTCAAACGTCCACACCTGCACCAATCACCAAAACAAAAGGCAGGCCTGTTGAGGATGATGACAACCAGTCCCAACATCCACGCAAGAGGAAGTTTTCAAAATCAGGCCAGCAACAAGTGCAGGTTCAGCTCGTGAACACAGCCATGAAGCAGACCCGGGAGATGATCCAGCAGACACTGGCAGTCATTGTGAATGCCATCAAATTGGATGAAATAGAGCCATACCACAGTGACCGTTCCAACCCCTATTTTGAGTACCTTCAGATCCGCAAGAAAATTGAGGAAAAGCGGAAGATTTTGTGTTACATAACACCTCAAGCTCCCCAGTGTTACGCCGAGTATGTTACGTACACAGGCTCCTATCTACTTGATGGCAAGCCTTTGAGCAAGCTTCATATTCCTGTGGTAAGATTCTGTGTGTGTGTACTCCATACATAAAGACTCTTAACACTGTGTCCTAACCAGGAGTATGATTATACTGACAATTAACTTTTTGTCCATGCTCAAAGTGAATATGGTGTGCAACACTATACAGCCACGATCAGAACATATTTAATGTTTAATGTATTATATGGAGCAAGATTTTGCACCATTCTTGGTTAGGACACAGTATATTATCTCTATTAATGTTTCCATAAAGCTACAGGGATGTCCTGCTGAACATTAGTCATTCAAATTCAGAGTTTTCCAGAATGATAAGACGTGAAAAACTTCCCTACTATCTTAGATTGCTCCACCCCCATCTTTGTCGGAGCCCCTGAAGGAGCTGTTCAGACAACAAGAGGCAGTGAGAGGAAAACTAAGACTGCAGCACAGCATCGAGAGGGTAAACGTTTACTCTTTGGCTTTAGTCTTTCTCTATTTTCTCTGTCTGTTTTCTCCTCTCTGTGCATCATTTCAGAAGTCACCCTGTTAGGATGCAACGATCACACGGCACAAATCCTTTGATGAATCATCAAAGGCTTTGTGTAATAGAATAGCAACTTATCTGCAATATACATTTCAACTAACCAAGCATATTGCAGTACGATCAGGCTCCCCATTTCATTTCATTTTCTTCTAATGTTCTTACTGTGACTTGCAGACCTTGATTGTTTCAACACTGTTTACCAGCTTTGTCCCTTGGTTAATAGATGAATGCTCATAAGGTACCACTGGATCAGTTGGATGTCCAGTCTTGCTCTGATTGTATGCCCCCTTACAGGAGAAGCTGATTGTATCTTGTGAGCAAGAAGTGCTGCGAGTTCATTGCAGAGCAGCAAGAACGATCGCAAATCAGGCCGTTCCTTTCAGTGCTTGCACAATGCTGCTGGATTCAGAAGTCTACAACATGCCATCAGAAAGCCAGGTTGAGTACTCATTTTAGCTACTATTGTTAATACAGCAAAGATGTTAAAAAGCCTTTCAGTATAGATTTTATTACATTTGTAACAAATCTTGTTCTTCAGGGGGATGAAAACAAGTCTGTGAGAGATCGCTTCAATGCTCGCCAGTTTATCTCCTGGATTCAAGATGTGGATGATAAGTACGACCGCATGAAGGTGAGGCGTTTCCTTATGCATCACTCGTATATAGACCCACATGTGTTAAATGGACCTGAGACAAGTTCCATGTATTTTTATCTTTGGTTAGATTTTTACGTCTAAGGGTCATTTTAAGCCTAAAATGTGCAAGTACTGTAAATATTTTCCAAAGTCTAATTCTAATCATCATCTTCTGACAGACGTGTTTGTTAATGCGGCAGCAGCATGAGGCCGCCGCTCTGAATGCAGTGCAGAGAATGGAGTGGCAACTCAAGGTACAGGAGCTGGACCCTGCTGGACACAAGTCTCTGTGTGTGAACGAGGTCCCCTCCTTCTATGTGCCAATGGTCGACGTCAACGACGACTTTGTACTGTTGCCTGCGTGACACCGACACACATTCAGACTCTGAGAGTTCGGTCTAATATTAATCATCTATCAAAGAGACATCAAACAAAGTTCGGTAAGGGCTAGCTGGTTTGAGGAGATTTCTTTGAGGAGAGAAAATATATATTATATAGAAAAAAGGTAAATGACAAAACTCATCCTTTTCTGCCCGAGGAGGAACCGTCTTTTTACGGGAGAAAAAACACAACTTGCACTTTTATCCTCAAGTTTTTATGGTTTTGTTTGGGATCTTAAAAGCTAAATTGCTTTGAACCCTGTCCCTCCTGTCTTGCGTTATTTGGGCGAGCATATGGGACAGAATTTTTCTCTGTCCCATCCCATACTAAGTTACAACAGACATGGAGCTTGAGACGGGTTCGTCCACCTGTGTGCTCCAGAACAAGGGGATAGACGGCACAGTGGTGGACACAGAACAGCGAACACGGTCAAAAAGACACGAGAGTGTGACAGGAGTGCTAACAAACCCTCAACCTGTTTGAACCTGAGTCTATAATGCCTACAGCAGTGGAGAGAGTGGCTTTCCTGCTGTACAGCACCCCATGCAGCCCCACATTCAGGGCAGGAAGCTGCATGCAGGGGGCAGCAGCTCAGTGACAGAGCGGGGAGGAGAGACTGCGTTCAATTTTAGGGCATCCACACAGGGCATGAGACCTAGAGTGCCCTCACATGGTGACAACGGAGCATTTGGTCCCAGATGCTGGATCAAAAGCATGGAGGATGGATGGTCCCTAAGCCAGGTCTGACATGCCTTGTTTCAAACAACTGCATAAGGAAAAAGACTAATGAAAGAGCAAATGTTGCTGTCACAAATCACGAGTCAAGGACTAAGAAGATTATAGTTTTTCCTTTCTTTTCTTTTTTTTTTTTTTTTTTTTCTATCATTACCTTAGTAAATTTTGTGAGGTAGTTGACACCTTTTAGATTTTTAACAGGTTGTCAGGATCATATTGCAAATCCAGAGCTTTGAAGTATTAAAGGAATAGTTCATCCTAAAATGAGAATTTGCTGAAAATTTACTCACTCTCTGGCTCAAGATGACATTAGTTTAATGGAAAAAAATACAAAACTGAAAAAAAATAAAAGTATTCCGTAAATGATGTACAGTTTTTATAATCAGTAACCAATGTATTCTCGCTGCCTTCTAGATAATTTATTTTGCCACACATTACTGCACAGTTGTAAATAACTTATGTACTGTAACATCACTCAGTTAAGTGTAAAAAAAAAATAAATGAATAAAAGTTATCATTGTATGTACAGTTCACTTTCGGGCAGCACTTCCCCCTCACCCCAACATCCCTCACCAAACAAACACACCACCCCCCGGCCAAAAGGTGTACGCATCGTCAGTATTTTCAAGACTTCCATGCAGCGGTCCTTAAGGTTTCTGTCCAAGGCTAGTCAAAGTAAATCTAGATCATCATCACCACCGTCATTAGGAAACACCATTTCTCCTGATTACTCTGTCAGGGCCAGGACCATAGTTTTCAGATGTAGCAGAGTGATTATGGATTTATTTAAAGAATAGTAGAGGTATATTATTCATCGTTTTATTACACAAGTATATATCTTTAAAAAGTATAAACCAAGAAAATGCCTTTATACAGTTAACGTCTCTGATTTCTTCTAAAGCTGCACAAGTCATAGGTAGGATAGGACGTGATTTGGAGCCTATTCATTTGGGTCTGTCTAAATATTAAACCACGCCATGAACGGTGTAGAACATATTTGACTTTATTACACATTGTACAATTATAATCATGGGAGTTTTTTTTGTGTGTGTGTGTGTGTGTGTGTCATGCCCTCTGATCATGTTACATTCTTTTTTTTTTTTTTTTTAAGACATGAAACTGCAAGTTTCTTTTAATCCCCCACACATACCCTCTCTTCAGCACTATTCAACCGTTCTTACAGATCTTAGCAATTAGGAGTTTGGGAAATCAGAATAAAATATCACCCCATTGCCTGTTTAAAAATATGTAGGTTCCTGCTTTTCTGTTGTTGCTTTTTTTGTTGTTTTTTTGTTTTTTATCTGTTTTGTTCTCAATCTTATCTGCATATAGAAGGAAATGCATCATTGCATCAGACAAAAGTTTGTGCAAAAGCAGTTTTTAATTTGTCTTCTAAGGTGACTTTTATTGCGTCACACTTAGAAGTGATGTCTCGGCACCCTCCGTTATTAGAAACGTACTGATAAGGACTTTTACAGATCAATATGGCAGAACAAAACACACACACACCTCAGTTCTTGGATTTACTATTCATATACATGGGCTCTCTGCCTCAACTTCATTGTGAATGTCCTCACATTCTTTTTTTTTTAAATGCACCAATATCAATTATTCTGACTTTATTTTGTCCTTTACCATCTGAATAAACTTTACAGTACATTTAGATGTTTACATTTGTCAGTAAACACAGAGGGGACTAGCGTTTTTTTTTTTTTAAGAGGGTTATTTCTAATTATTAGATATAGTTTTTTTTGGGGGGGGGGACTTGAAATGTGTTTTTGATATTTTACCCTTTCTCATTACCTGCCTGTACTTCAGTGTGAGGTTGTGTGATGTTTGCTTAACCATCCAGGCAAGTATTTTTATTTATTTATCTCCTCCCCCCCCGTTTCTTTCTTTCATGTGTGGTTGAGAGTCTGTGAAAATCCCACATGACGCAGTTCTGTATGTGTGCATTGAGTCTGGGTGCAACAGGTGTCAGTGCAAACCAAAATGTCTACAAACAGATTCTTCTTCTGAGTGCACAATATGAATAGCTTTCTGTTCAGATTATGTTCACTTTTAGTGCTTTCTTTTGTGTTGTGTGGTTTCTCTAACAAAAACCCTTGATTTCAGATAAATGCTTTTGGTGTTATTAGGTGCATTTTTCCCCCCCATGGAACCGAAATAGTGATTTGTTAATCAAATGGTTTATGTATCATCATCAAGCCCCTGTATATGTACTGTTTACAAGATGATATGTGAATATTTCCACTGTCCTTTGCCCTGGTGAGAGTTTTTTTTTTTTTTTGGGTTCCCACCACTGAATCAATTTTAAAAGGCTTGAAATTGTGATTTGATAGAAAGTATAACCTGAATTCTGTTTGGGCTTTACTATTCAGCACTTATAAGCCATAATTTACATGAAACTTTTATTTAATACTCACTCTAAATATACTGTATTGGGACTAACTGACCATGAGATTGGACAACAGAAATCTTACACATGCTTGCCTGTTGACTCACTGACCTCTGTCTGCAACACATTACCTCTACTAAGTACACAGATTACTGATTATTCCATTTATAGATAGTATAGATTAGGTGTTGAGCCACAATTTCAAGCCTGGTTTTAAATAAATGTTTTCTTCAGTATCAACAAATCTTAACAGATGATTCTTGAAATGGAACTGAACTCCTCTAACATGTTGAACTCTTCATAAATAGCGAGAAATAACCTATTTATTATCTTTCTGACACCTGTGGTATGTTTGAGTTGAAGGTCTCCGCTGTGTAAATTTTCCTCTTGTAATGCGTAAACGAGACGTTGTACATAGCTGTAAATAATATTCCAGGACGTTTTGCACCCTCCTCTTTGTACTAGTCTAAACTTGCGTAGAATGTGAGGTTCTAACAGCAACGAGACGTGTCGCGCTCGCTGCCGGTGATGTAACAATGTATCTTTTTTTTATTTGTACAATGTAGTTCAATTGTGTACATATTGTTGGAGCAGCTATGGGAGGGAGGGGTTTGTTGATGCTATCGTCAGTGCTGTCAAAGATCCAGTACTTTCACCTTTAGCTGTGTTGATATCCTGCAATTCAAAAACCGAGAAAGTAAAAATAAAATTAAATTAAAATTTAAAAAAAGTTAACGGAGAGGAAAAATTAAAAATTGTTATTTTCTACACTTGCATGTACAGAGAGCGCGAGAACTGCTGTTGTTCCTCAGAGATTATGTTCGTAAATAAATTTTTGAAATGATTTGGCTTCTGTGGTTTCTTTTTGTGAGCGGCAATATGACACATCTGCCACAAGAGAGAACCAAGGGTTTTTTTTTATTTTTTTGCTAATGCTAAGTTCTATTCAGCCATTCTTGTAGGATGAAGATGCTTAATGTCATAACACTTGTGGATTATTTTTGCCATACAAATGATAACAAATGTCATTTTATTCAACATAGCACTCCACTGAGTGTTCATTTAACTAAATGAGGTATGTTGCCACATTTGGAACCTTTTTTTTATTGACACTAATTTGAAAAGATTGTTTTTGTTTTGTTGTTTCTTTTTTCTAAAATATGAAATAAAATTAGCAAATGCAAAAATGGTAAAAGACACAAAAAGTGATAAACAGAAATTAATGAATGATATTTCATGAATTAATAAATGCAATTGATTAAACAATGAATTGTATTGCATTAGAAGTACAATGTGCAACAAATTAAGTGTAGGCCTGTTATATAGTCCCTGAATGTTTGTCTGTGTGTGTTTCCATTTTCACTGAACAGCTATTAAAATATGATATTAATAATTTTGGAGGATAGGATTTAGAAACATAAATTTAAACATTTAAGTTTTAAATTGCTGCTGCATGTCCATTGTAACATTATTAATAATGAATGGTGTTAATATTTTTGATAACCTTAAGTTATAATCCACAATTTAGTGATAAACGCAGGGTTTCCGCATGTCCTTAAAAAGTCTTGTATCAAATGTAAAGTGCATATTGCAGGTTAGAGACTCGGTGAGTCAATGTAAAGGAAAATAATGTAGGAACTAGATTTTGTTTAAAAAATATACTTATAAATACGCTACTTGAGGCTTCTGGAGTCGTTTTTGTGAGAAAACTTTACTTCCGCATCTGAAAATCGCCAAAACCAGAAGTGAGTGACGTAGTTGTGCGGTCAATTTAAACAACAGGAAAACAATGGATCGCAATGACAGTTCGGACGCTGAGGAAATGTTTATTCATACTCGTATAACGGACCACAGCCATACAATTATGAGCCTGCTATACAGCCAAGAGAGCAGGGACAGGCCAGGATTATTCGAGTAATAATTCATGTTTATCCGTGCCATTGATCCTGGTGACCACCAACTCGAATACGAATAACTTTGCTAAGAGGCCTTTGTGTCCGCGCAAAGAGAGGCTATTCATTCCTTTCACTTCGCAATAATTGAACAAAAAAACAGCATCAACACAGCGAGAACATACAAACTCCACACAGATGTTTTTTTTATTCAAAATAAGCTACAGAATAAGTTTGAGCGATATCAAAAGAATCAGTGAATCGGATCTATGAACAGCTTCGTTTACATGAATCGTCCGAATGAACTGATTGGCTAAAATGAATCGAACTTCCCTGTGCTACTTGACTATCAGTCCGTGCATGCGTGGACAGCCCTCCTTCTGTTCATTTCCCAGCAGCACTACAGGGAGCAATGTCTGTGAGAAACAGCTGTTTCCTTCGACAAGGACTCTAGTTATGGAGTTTGAAAGTAAAATATACCCTCAAATTGGTGGATATGGGCGATACAACAGGATCATAACGCTTTTCAGCTGGTTTCCAAACTTTGCGGTTTCGTTGAATCTCTTAAGCGATGTTTTCTTCACGCTCATTCCCGAGTCTTACCACTGCAACCCTGATCTGGCGTTACTACCACCGTCTTCTCTTCTCGGAAACCTCTCCAGGCAAGCGTCCCTCAATCTCACCACCCCATGGCTGAAGGGGTCTGGGTTCAGTCACTGCGAACTGTACAAGTACCCGCTGAATATGAGCAGCTACACGGAGAACGTGCCGAGAGACGTGGTGCCGTGCACTAGAGGATGGGAGTACGGCAAACCCGCGGGTCTCCAGAACAATTTAGTGACCGAGGTTAGTATGCAAACACAGCAATGCAAGCATTTCACTCAAATATGACACGACTTGTCTGAGATCGCTTTGAGTTGAGCTTTTGTTTCAAATAGTCGAGTGTTGTATTACTTATCTGGTCTTCTTTTACCAATGTTAATTTTCTTCGTTATACGATATTTGCACATTTTATGCTTTAATTGGTGTGGTTATTAATTTATAGGGTTTTAATTTTAGGGAAGTACGCAAAAGTGACAGGTGGTAGTTTTGTGATAGAGCTGATAAAAGATTAATATACTATTTTGGGGGCACATTTGTCCCCAGAAGTGAGCAGGGGACGTCTTCGTTTGTAAAAAACAGTATAAAAATAAGTCACATTTTTATATTTTGTATTTATTTTATTATTATTATTGTTGTTGTTGTAAAAATACAGAAAGTTTTCTGTTAGGGGTGTGGGTTAGCTTACAGTGTTTATGAATAGCTGTATATAAAAGCAATAGTGTTCCAATTTTGGTAAGTAAAGTGTCATTCCACAACCGTTCTAAGTGTAAATAATTATGATATTTAATGTACGTTCAAATGAGCCAACTACTAGTCAGGCTGATCCATCTAAGTTTGCTTTGACCACTAACCATATGTTAAAAATATTGTGATTAAGATTACATTACAGTGAGGTTATTTATTTATTTAGTCATTTATCAGACGCTTTTATCCAAAGCGACTTACAAATGAGGACAACAGAAGCAATAATTTGTAGCATTAAAACAACTAAAAACAGATCCAAAACTAAAAGCTAAAACTTTATAAATACTACCTATACACATTTATTCATTCCTTTCACTTCGCAATAATTGAACAAAAAAACAGCATCAACACAGCGAGAACATACAAACTCCACACAGATGTTTTTTTTATTCAAAATAAGCTACAGAATAAGTAGAAAACTGAATCTATAGGACTACGACTAATAGAGAATTGCGCTTGGTTCCTATTTTAGAACGACTTTAAAAAGTCATTGTAGCCTAGTTACAGCGAAAAAATTAATTTAAGTTTTATTATATATGTATATTTATTTAATGTTATACACAGTTATCTCACTTCACAATAATTAAAATAAATTAAAAATTAAGGTTTAAATGTAAGCATAACAATTGTGTATAACATTAGATCAGTATTTCAGAACTGCCGCATACACACACAAATATCTGCATTAATCTCGAAAAAAGTCCATTTGTTCCGGATTTGAATACTGTGTGATAGGATATGTTTATTATAACACATTATAATGAACTGCCAGAGATGGCGGTGCATGTGGAAAACAGCAGAATTGACTCTTTGAAATATATCATCGTTTATGTGTCATGTGAAAAACCCAGCCCCACATATTTATTTATATATATATATATATACATATATTTAAATAAATAACAAATACAAATAATACAAATCAAATGACAGTAGTTTATAAGTAATCCTAAAAAATAACACTGCTAAACACACATGCTAAAAAACAACAACTTACTTACACATAGTAAGAAATGGTTATAAAAACTGAAACAGAAGCGAAACAAGTAATAGGAAAGAGGAGAAATAAAAAGCAATACTTATTATAATATAATATTTATACAAGAATTAGAAAATGCTGAAACACCCCATCCCATCAGCACAGGGAACAGCTGGGAATTAGTCCTTGTTGGGTTCCTGTTCCACAGGAGGTTCATAGCTGGAGCTTTTCATGTGGCCTTGACTAGCAATATGTTTCCTTTTCCATGATGGAGAAAAAAAAAAAAATCTGTCGTGAAATCTGTATGGATTTGTTTTTAGGAAGATCCATCTGAAAGCAGAACAAGGCAGAGGAAGGTTGTAAAACTAGAGTAGCATGGCTTCACATTAGCTGTAATGTAATAATAGAAGTTGATTATTTAATAGGAAAGAAAACCGCGTTTGCACATAATCAGACTTCCTCAGATTTCATGGGTGTTCTGTGTTAGCAAGAAAATTGATTTCAGTTTTCAAATACATTTGATTAACATCAGCAGCATAGTGATACCTGATGGTGTGCACTTTGAAAGATTGAAACATATTTTTAGTCTGTGTACTGAATATTACCCTACTGTAATATCCAACTCAAACATCTTAAAGCTGGTTTTACATGCTTTTTAGTTTTTTTTTAGTGCTGGTTGTTTATAGTCATTAGCTGGTCCATGCTAGACTAGTGGCATTGACCTGATAGATGACTTTGACCTGGTAGAGTATCTTGGGCTGGAAAACAACCTTGAATTAGCAACAACCAGCTACAATTTTCCAAAAACATCTTTACCATGCTACCCTGCTGGGGGGGAAAAAACAGTCATGGCCATGCCAGTTTGCAGTGTTCCCCCCTGTGTTATTTTTATAAGGCAGTCTTACTGAAAGTGTGTCTCTTTCCTCTGTATGTTGACAGTGGGACTTAGTATGTGCCAACTACTGGAAGATTCCACTCCAACACATTTGTTTTATGACAGGCTGGACCTTGGGCTATATACTCCTTGGCACTATGTGTGACTGGTGAGTTTTCCTAAATTCACTGGTGAGATTTCTAAATGTGATAAAAATGTACTTAAAATGTGCAATCTAATGCAAAGTATTAAACAAATGAATGATGCTAGATCTTTCAGAAGGTTTTTGCAATTAATTTACTTTTAAACTACTTTAGGGTTATTGTTAGCAAATGAGTGAAGTCAGTTCTTCTCAAGTTCACAGGTGTCCCAGCAGAATAACTACAACTTTCCACTAACGTTTGACAAACAGAACTTTCCCAAATTGTTGTCTTGATCATTTCAGATAAATGTTATGCACTGCTCTTGCTTGAGCATGTCAGAAATGCTGATGTTCTGTGCGTTTGTGTGTTGTCTCAGGTTGGGTCGTCGGTGTGCTCTGCTGCTGTCAGTGGTTCTCTCTGGTCTGCTGGGAATCATGGCTTGTCTTTCTAACAGTCCTTCTGCATTCCCATTTCTTCGACTCTGCCAAGGCTCAACATTAGCTGGAGTGTTTTTGTCATCTTATATTGCACGCAAGTACTCTCCATCATTTGACCTCTTTTTAAGTATGCGACTGATAAGATTGCGATAAGACACAAAAGGATGTCTGCTGTACACAAGTGGTTGGTTTTTAAAAAGAGTTTTGGTTTTAAAGGAATATTACAGAAGTATTTTATACAAGTTATTGAACCCAGAACCTATACAAGTTTTTGAACCACCTTAAGGTTAGAAAAGGTCAGAGTCTTCCTACAATCCCAACACAGCAGAAAGTCCTCAGACCTTGGTACAATTGTTAGTATTGCAGCACAATAGATCACAGAATACTCATTTATTTGATTGAAAATGACCATCTGGGTTTAATTTCCATAACATATTTAAAAAAAAAATGTTTGTATATTATTTACAAACACACATTTGGATACATTTGACTGCATTTATGTATCTTAATGTCTTGAACATTTTGAAATAACAGTAGCCAAATATAAAATGTCTGTACATGCCAATTTCATTATTAAACTATATAAAGTGAAGGAAAAGCAGCCGACAAGTTTCCAGCATACTCTTTGAACACTGTTATTCTAAAATGTAGACAGTAGAAATATTAAAGTGCCCCTATTATGCTATTTTGAAGGTTCCTAATATTGTTTTGGGAGTCTCCTACAATAGGTTTACATGCATGCAAGGTCAAACATCCCTTTTGTTTTCTCAAAATATGCATTTAAAGGGTTAGTTCACCCAAAGATGAAAATTAGACTGTGTTTTACTCACCCTCGAAGCATCCTAGGTGTATATGACTTTCTTCTTTCAGACGAATCCAGTCGGAGTTATATTAAAAATTGTCCTGGCTATTCCAAGCTCTATTAAGTCTCTCTGAACCCCTCCTATGGTCTACCGTGTGCAGCACGTGTCGGAAACGATACGCCCATGCCGTAGTTCCGTATTTTGAACGCTCGATAGAAAATATAAACATCAATTATTAATTATTAACACAATGAACTCCCAGAGATTAGAGAAGCAGTCGTCAGTAAAATTGTGTCTGTGTGTGTGTCTGTGTGTGTGTCTGTGTCTGTGTGTGTGTGTGTGTGTGAGAATGTATTTCCTAAATTAGTTTTAAAATATTTTATTTTATGGAAACTGAACCAAGATGGACAATTTTGAAAGAGTGAAGAGTAGTTTCAGTGATATATTGTGCTGCAAGACTTTATGAACAATAGCTGAATAGAGGACACAAGGACTTCCTGTAGTGTAGGAGTTTGTAGGAAGAGACTGACTTTTTTCCAGAGTTAAGGTCATTCTCGCCAATAATTATCTTTTAATACTTCCCTTTACATACCTCTCAAAACTTGTAACCTAATTGAAATGAAATTCAAACATTAACTTTCACAATTTTGTCTCATTATTCCTGTTTTTTTTTTTATATATGGTTCAGGACTGGAATGGTGTGACCCGCCTCACAGACTCATGGTGTCCATGGTCAGTGGCTTCTTTGCCGTGTTTGCAGAGCTTTTGTTGCCAGGGCTTGCCGTGCTTTGTCGTGATTGGCCTGTACTTCAGGCTGTTGCCACACTGCCCCTGCTGCTATTACTTTCTTATTGGTGGTGAGTGAGATAAATGCTGTCATCAAGTGTGTCCTTCATGCCCTCCAGTCACCCACAATCCTTTGCACATGTTCCAATTCACTACAAGATTTGGATTAGATTCGCTGGATAGCTGCTAAGTTCAGGGTAAGGTGCACCCTATGATAAAATTACTCTTCCCTCATGAATCATGACATCTAAGATGTAAATATGAGTAAGCCTTTACAGAACATTTAGTGTATTGTTAATCATTTATTTCACACAAACAGCCATTATAGTATTTACTTCAGGCTCATAAGATTACCAACTTTAAGACCAAGCACCTCTAATAATGTGATTGTATGTAACGTGTGTGTGTGTGTGTGTGTGTTGCAAATGTGCCAACAGCTGTGCTTCAGTGTTCCCAGAATCTCCTCGTTGGCTCATAGCTACATCTCAGATTTCTCAAGCAAAGAAGTGTCTCCAGTCTTTTTCAGCACGAAATGGCATGTGTGTTAGTGATGAGCTCTACCCTGCCGAAACACTGCTGTCAGGTAAGAATCTCAACCTTACAAACATCAGCTACTGATCTAAAAAGTGCTTCAATCAGTAGTAGTTTTAATTATTTACAAAAAAAAATTAAAAAAACAAATTTATAATCTCATGTTGTGTGGGTTTTAAATAGAAATATAATTTAAATATTCTCTTGTATACTGTATATACATAAACCCGAGATTCAGCTGGCCTGTTCTAATACCTACACTATTTCCTGTATTCCTGTATTTGGCCCAAGTGGGCTTGAAGCCTGCAAGTGTGTATAGAACTTTTGATTACCCGATGGGACACGCTTACAACACAGTAATGTTTATACAGAACTTTATTTACACATTTTGACTTTCTTTGCACTTAAATAAATTTCTCAATGTGTGTTCATTAGTCCCTACAGTGGGTATAGAAAAGAATCACCCCCCTTTAAAATAATTATATTTTGTTGCTTTACAGCCTGAAATGAAGACGGACACAGTTTTTATTTTATCCAGCTGTGTTTACTCCAAGTAATGTTGTATAACATCCAAGTGAAAGATATAACACCAACATGTCAGAAAAAAAACAAAAAAAAAACAGAATCACTGAGTTGGAAAAAGAATCACCCCCTCCTAAAATTACTTGTAAACTCAATCAGGTGTAGCTAATCACCTTCTCAATGGCACACAAAGCCATTTGACTTTCAACTGTGATCAGCTGTGCTCATTTTGATTAGCTCAGCATGAAAAGAGTTTTCCTGGAGCATTTCAGTTCTTGGTAGTGCAACTGAAGCAAACAATCCACTATGGGTGGCAACTGTGACGGTGGCCGTGACAACCGCATCACCGCCTGTCACTCTGTGCCAGTACCTCATAAATAGAACAAGGCAGTTTACTGTCGGGGATTTGTCATGTCGTGCCGCGCCGCATCCAGTGTAGCATCACTGATTATAATGAGTTTTATAGTATTTGGTCGCGCCGCCCCGCGCAGCTCGCATCCTGTAGACAAGGGTGTATTTAACTTTCTTATTTAGGCTACTTTCTTGTTTAACTGTATTATTTTTGATCAACAAAAAATGGATATCATTTGAAAGCTCAGAGTCTGAGATTTTCAATGCTTGTTGCCACTTTGATTAACTCCAAAGTAGTGCAGAGTTATTTGCTGATAAATTACAAAAAAAAATCATAATTTACAAAATATGTTTTTTTGTGCCATGTACTCTAATATGTCAAAAATATCATACAGCTCGGATAGTCATGTGTCATATGTCATTTGAAAGGTCTCATCAAGTAGAATAAAACAAGCATAATTGTTTGGGGCTTTGAATAAACTAGAGTGAGTTTTTGTACAAGAAGTCACCCCCAGACCCATATGAAAATAAAATATTGATGTCACCGTTTTACTTGTAACTTCATAAAACATGATCAGATTGTGGAAAAGGCACCATTATTTATAGCAGATTCTCCTGATTAAAAAGAGCCCAAAATCACTATAATTCGTCATTTATATCTAAAGATATTCCTCAAGAATTTATAACACTCATAAAATTGCACAGGCAGCATGTAGTTTAGCCAAAAGAAATCTAAGGTAGCTGTCATGTGGCGATTTCTCTCATAACTTCATGAAACATGCATATATCATAGAAAACGACACGTCATTATTTGCAGAATTAAATTAAAAAGAGCCCAAACTCACCATAATCCATCATTTAGATCTAAAGATATCTCTCATAAAGCTATAACACATAGAAAAGAATCACTGTAGGTCATGTAGCTTAGCAAAAAAATCAGAGGTTGCAGTCCTGTGGCGTTTTAGCTTGTAATTTCACCAAACATGCATAGATCTTGAAAAACCGCACAGCATTATATTCGGAAAATTCTCCCGATTAAAAAGATCCCAAATTTACCATAATCCGTCGATCAGATGGAAAGATTTCATTCATAGAGCTGTAACACATGAAAGCAGACAGGCGCGCTGCAAAGAAAAACAGCTCTATGCTTTGTTGCCTTTTAGCTCGTAACTTCACGAAACATGCATAGATCATGGAAAGTTGCACGTCATTATTTTCAGAAAATTCTCCCGATTAAAAGGAGCCCAAACTCATCGTAATTCGTTCATTGGATCTAAATATATTACTTACGATGTTATCACACACATGAAACCATTAAATTAAGAAAAAAATAAGTTACGGTTTCATTCATAACTTCATGAAACATGCATAGATCGTGGAAAATGGCACGTCAGTATTTTCAGAAAATTTCTCAGAAAATTGTACTGCAGTGTTTTTTTTTTTCCTTGAGTGAAAAACCTAGGACTAATTCACAAAAGTAGGTTTTTCACATAATCATGAATATTTAATGAACGATTCCTTAAGGCAAAGTTGTTCAGCATTAGGACAGATCAAATGATATGAATATTGATTTCAGAGTCATTAAACTCGATAGTGCCAACTAGTGGCCGATTTCTTTCAAAATTCTTACACATTTTTAGGGCCATGAGTCGAACATGCCCACCGAGTTTCATTCCAATCGGCCTCCGTTAACCTTGTCTAATAGGTGTTCAAATTTCATTGGTCGATGGCGGCCATGTTTTTCGAGGTACATGAATGTCCTCAAAAGACCCTTGTGGCACTTTTGTCAAAGATACTGCATATCAATTTTCAAGTCGACCAGACTAACAGTTGCATAGTTAGAGCCATTTTCATGTTTTTACATTTAATAGCGTCATCTAGTGGCCAATTACCACGGTTTTTACTGTGACTTTAGATTAAGCTTATACATATGTGTACCACGTTTGGTGAAAATATCTCAATTTGTTCTTGAGTTATAGCCATTTTAGTAAAAGTGGCTTCTTCCCCTTTGAACGTTTTGGCACCCCTTAGTGGCCTAGGCAAAAAAAATAAATTAGCACTAGTTCGCAAAAGTAGGTTTTGACCAGAATTCTAAATAGTTGCATGCTGGAAATGAAATCGGAGATAGACATTTTGTTTGGATTGAGCCAAGGATTCCGATGATATAAAGTCTACTTGAGTCTTGAGTCTACACCAAACAGTTCATGAATTATGGCCAAAAATGTGAACTTTTTTTTTTGTGTAGCACCACCGTTTTGCCGATCTGTGCCATACTCTGTCAACTTCTCCCCAAATTGAGCTTTACAATCTGGCAAAGTTTCAAGTCTCTAGGCCTAACGCTTTGGTCTGCACGATCAGTTTTAGGGCGGAATAATAATAATAAAATTAACAATTACAACAGGGTTTGAGCACTACGCACTTGAACCCCTAAAAAACGTATTTTATTTCAGAGAGTTCTAAAGGCAAAATTTATTTTTTTTATTTTAACTTGTGCTAAACAAAATAACTATAACTTAATAAAATAAAAAATGTATGTGAAAACAAAATATAATTATACTAGTATACCGATGATACACCAGGAAAGTCCGCTAGCTCACTTGCTTTGGTCCGGTCCAAATACAATGTTGATTTTTTTTGGTTTGGTGCGGTTCGCTTTCACACTGCCCTTTTTGCAAGTGAACCAGAAACTGTAAACAAAACCACACGTGTGCTTACGATAATCCATTCATTGGTTTACCAGAGTTCGTTTGGAAGCGGACAGAGACCACCTCTTCAGCTGAGTCTCGGTACGGTTGTTTGGTCCGCACCCGAGTGCGATTGCTGTATTCACACCTGCTCAAAAGATCCGCACCAAGGGGGAAAACGAACTTGAGTTCGATTCAATCGAACCAAACAAGACAGGTGTGAATACACATGTTCCTGAATATGATGAATAATGGCATACTCTTAGCCTCAAATACTGCTCTGAAGCTTTTAGACGTAATGTGGATTTAGTGTGCATTAAGGGCACTGAGCTTTTGCATTTATCAGACATGGGACAGTCTTGTGCATTTAGTTCCAGTCACGTTCATGCTCTTTTAAGTGGCCAAGACTGCAAGTGTGGGTATTGGGACGGACCCATAGAGTAGACTCCGATATACAGATGCACACTTTAAGTATTTGTCTGGCCGAATGAGTTATGTTAGAATTAAAACGGTATTAAAAATAATGACTTAAAAAATTAACTGAAACAAACCCAAAGTTGTGTGTGGACAAGGCATTTGAAAGGACCCAAGGCATTTGAAAAATGGTCAGAGATATTTATGGCTTAGTTAATGGAATGCTGTCTAATCAATCAGTAGAACTGTCATGGTGTGATTATACTTTTCACAGAATCAAATGAAAGGAAGCATCTAGCACATGAGGTTAGCGTTGGTCCCATGATAAGACTGCTGTTGTTCCTTGTGATTTTTTTTTTTTTTTCATGCAGTGCTATCCCAGCTCACTGACTGAATTGCATTACAACAAATCAAGGCCCATCATGGATAGTAAATAGACCCATTTAGGGTGTTTAAACTGAAGGAAGTAAGCCTGCCCCTCCTAGAGAATTTTTTTTTGAATGTGCTGGTCAGGTGTTCTTGGCAAAGCCTCTAAGAAATCGACCAACTCTTCACTCTTGACACAATGACCAAGTGCTGTTCCAAAAGTTAGGTAGTGAAACTAGACTGCCTTTATGTCTTAAAATCAGAGACACTATGGCATGTAAGCTTCGATCCCAGAATGAGTGAAAATTTTGAAAGCCTTCGGATCATATGCAGAGTTGCGATTCAATCTGTGCTATGATATTTGGTTAGTTTTTGTTTTATTGAATGACAGCTGACTCTGTCTCTACCATCTTCTTTCAGACCTGCATGGAGGGCTTGTTCTGGTTCTGTCTGTAGTGGGTCTCCTCTCGTCTCAGGCTTTGGCCATGCTCAGTGTGTTCTTTGGCAGTGAAGTCATGCCAACTGTTGTCCGGTAATCTCAATCTCCACTCTATAAAACGGTTACTACATACATCTGTGGCCTGTTACACAAAGCTAATTGAATGAACTCTTGAGTCTCAGAGTAGGTTTGGAGTTCACGAAACCAAACAAAGATTGGGTTCACAACACTCGCTATAAACATTGTCAACTCGGGGTTAATGCAAGAGAATCAATTGAAGTTATTTGTTGAATAATTTACATTTGTTCAAAAAGGGCTTAAAAGAAAACGTTTAGCAGCATGTTAACAAGTTTAGCCATTTTAAAGGCTTTATATAGTCTAAAGCTTGTGTGTATATCTCTCAATTATACTGTAACAGTGTTAATTTCGTTGACGAATAATTTTCGTCAAAGACATTTTTTTTTTTCACGACAACGAGACAATAACGAACTAAAACTCTTTTTGAATGACAAAAACTATGACGAAAATTTATTGACATTTTTATCAACGAATAAAAACGAGACTAAGATGTTAGGGAGGGACGATTTGGAAAGAGATTCATTCAAAACAAATCTGCTGTGTGGTTCGGAGGTTAGATGTGTACATATGAACCGGCGGGACATAAGCTAAAATGCACTTGCTGCTAGGGTTGCCAACCGTTCCGTATAATACGGAATCGTCCCGTATTTAAGGCATCAAAGAAGCGTTCCGTATGAAAGCTATACGGAACGCAGTTTGTCCCGTATTTAAGGCATATGCCGTATGAACACCTAGACCATACGAATAACAAACTCTAAATTGAGAATTAATCATTCTTTTTTGACAAGTGTTTGATTTGTGAACATAGCCGTTCCAGGGAGGCTTTAAGACCAAGCGGAATCCTCTGCCGCTTCAGAGCCAGCGGGACTCGCGCTAATGGAGTTGGGTTTTTTAAGACCGCGTTTCGACTTCAGCAAATCAGTTTGAGCGAATGCAAACAATGTGATTCCAACATCCAGCCACGCAAGAAAATGTGCATTTTACCTGAGGGAAGACGTATTTCTCTAATGTATACACCTAGATAAAACAATTTACATTTTAAGTAACTTCCAGCGTATTCTTAACCTTGAATATCATTCTTAAAACACAAAATGACCAATGAAGTGTCAAGCACCCAAAGCAGTCCATATTTATTCTATAAGTTCTCTTTAATTGAAAAATATGCATTTTCATATATACTGTAGTAGGCCTACTGTAGGCTATATTACACACACGCATATCAGAAGACAGAAAGAGCTTTATTGCCAAGTATGTTTGCACATACAAGGAATTTGTTTTAGTGTCACAAGCTTCCAGTACACAGACACAACAACAACAACACAGATAATAAAAATAAGATGTGAATAAAATACACATATGTATAAATATAAATAAAGCACACACACACAAAGGATAAATATGTACAGGTGTGCTATAGATAAAATACTGTAGCATATGAATAGAATAAAAAATAAAGTTGTAGGGATGTAGGATGTAAAGTGATAAATAGTATAAGGTTATTGCACATATTTGTATTGCACAATGGGAGAACATAATGTATATAACTGAGTTTTGGTTTGCTTACCCAGAATAAGATAATCACTTTAGGTTAAGTTGGGTCATGTTAAGTTACCATATATTGCCAAATAAATCTGATCCAACATCTTGAACCTGAAAAAAGTTTGTTCAAACTAAACTCAGACTTTACTGGGTAGCCACTGAAACCGGCAACACAGACAGTGGTGCAGTAGTACTAATGTAATTAGGTCATGGGCTATGTATATGAAGTATTTTACAACAGCTTCGAATGCAGCTCAGCCAATCATAATCAAGGACCAGAATTATCCATTTTATAAAACTGATTTTGGTGTGTAAACTCCAAATTAAAAATAAATGTTGCAAATAACATTTAAAAAATAGGACAAAACAAATACACAGAGAGTAAAGAGTAGTGAGAGTAGATTATTTTAGCATTTTTTTAAAGAAAAAAATTTAAAACCTGCACTGCTGGTCAAAAGTTTGGAATAATTAAGGTTTTTTTAGGCCTGGTTTCACAGACAGGGCTTAGACTAAGCCAGAACTAGGCAATAGTTCAATTAGGACATTTAAGTAATTTTTATTAACGTGCCTTAGAAAAAACATTACCGGTGTGCATTTTGAGACAAAACAGAGGCAGTGATATATTTTAAGATCAGTCAGTGCAAGTTTCTTTCAGTTAAAACCTATTCGTTTGGGGTCAGTAAATTAATTTTTTTCTTCTTCTTTTTTTCTTTTTGTTTAAAGAAACTTTTAGAATACTTTTATTCAGCAAGGATGTGTTAAATGGATAAAAAGTGATATTGTTAGAAAAGATTTCTATTTTGAATAAATTCTGTTCTTTTTAACTTTTTAGTTTATTTATGGAACACAGGTTCCAAAAAAATATGAAGCAGCACAACAGTTTCAACACTGATAATAAATTAGAATAAGAATGATTTATAAAAGGATCATGTGACACAGAGGACTGGAGTAATGATGCTGAAAATTCAGTGCTGCGTCACAGAAATAAATGATATTTTAAGATAGGAAACCAATATTAGAAATTGAAATAATATTTAACAATATTACTGTTTTTTTTTCTGTATTTTTGATCAAATAAATACAACATTGATGAGCATAAGAGACTCCATTTAAAAAAACATTACAAATCTAAAAGATATACCTGCGCGTGTGTGTGTATATATATATATATATATATATATATATATATATATACACACACACACACACACACAGAGGTATATCTTTTAGATTTGTAATGTTTTTCTAAAAGATATACCTCTGTGTGTGTATCCCTTATTCTTTCCCTTATTTTTCTATGAAAAACCACGATTGTCCCTTATTTTCCATTTCTGAAGTTGGCAACCCTACTTGCTGCACGTCGCATAAAACGTTCAAAAATGTCAATATGTGGGAGTAAGAGAAGAGCAGACATATGGATAAATCTGACGATGCAAGAGAGAACTCAATTCGGTCCGGTTTTCTGAGCACAGACACTGAAGCATACACACACAGAAAGCACATCTCACAGCGGCGCGAGTACTCTCTCGCATCGCATGACCGGAGAATTACACACAAAATTAAGTCGAATTGTCCGTTTTGACGAGTATTCACGTAAACACAGTTGAT
>NW_015645065.1:168180-179135 GCF_001515625.1 Sinocyclocheilus rhinocerous
TTTATAGAGAAATCAGTATTGGTATCATTGATACTGGCCTTCAGTCATAAAAAAAAAAGATTCATTTAAACAAATATTTAAAAATATACTGTCTTTATGTTCGTACATTAATTTGAAGATTGAATGTGAAATTATTGCAATATAAAAATATATCAAATAAATCCAGCCTTGATATGCACAAGGGACTTCTTTCAAAAGCATTTTAAAAACCATAATTATACCATCAGTGTACCATTCATACATTGTATTAACAGATTGTAGTTTGAGTGTTAACTGTGTGTCTCGCTCAGTGGTGGTACATTGGGCCTGATCATGGCCGCAGGCTGCGTGGGAATGGCTGCATCCTCTCTAATGGAGCTCCAGAATAACGGCGGCTATTTCCTCCATCACGTGATCTTTGCCTCCTTCGCCGTTCTCTCTGTCCTGTGCATCATGTTGCTGCCAGAGAGCAAACACAAACCTCTGCCAGACTCGCTTAAAGATGGAGAGCGGCAACGACGTCCTCCTCTCTTCCTCTCACGCATCAACCGGGACAACCCACCCTTACTGCGCATGCAGCCGCAGAGCTCAGAGTACAACCGGGATAATTACTCCCGTCTCGTCACTGCCACCAAAAAGATGCTCACCACAGATGCTCTGCCATACAAGATCTCCATTTCGCCACAAGCACCTCTACTGGCCAGTAATGGCACTGCTCCAGACGCCAATGACGACTCGTCCTAGCATTTCACCAAAGCTGTTTTTGACACGCAGGACCTCATCTCATAGCATGACCAATTTGGTCACTGCGTCTTTTCCCAGGGAAGACGTCGTCTTGGTGCTTAAAATGTGGAGTATGTTGAGTATTTGGTTGATGAATGGTGAAGTGTTCAGTTTTTTTGTGACTTTGTACATTTATTTTGTATTGTTTGGGAACCCAAACTCTATGCAGAGATGTTGCTGGGAGACTCTGTCCATAGTTTATAAGCTTAAACATCATGTCTCTCCTTTATGTTTGAATGAAGTTTAAGATTTAGTACCATACCCACTAATAGTCGCCTGAGAGTCATCGCCTGTCCACTTAGTGGGTGCATCTCATGCCTCTCATTAGTGTAGTCTTGTGACTAAAACATAAAAACTTAACATCACTGACTGGTGATTCCCTGAGGGGTGCTAAAACATCCACTCAATATCATAGTTTTATTTCCTCAGAGTGGAATGAATAGCACTCAATGACGCCAGAATCACTAGGGAAAAGTCTACTGTTTAGAATGTTGGAATGTGATTTGTTTCTGTGGAATGGTAGCTCATCTCATTTCCTCCGTGTGTAGAGTTTTGTCGCATCACATTCCTATATTTCAACTGTTTCGTCTAAATGTCACGTTGTTGTTGTTGATGTTTTTTTCCATGTCAGTCAGATCTACAACTGAACCAAACCTGGCAAAGCAAGGGAACTGTTTTTGTCATTGTTTTTGCTATTTCTATCCTATTTCTATTGCATGTTTGAAATGAAAATAAACTGTATATTATACCAAGTTGAAGCAAAACCCCTTGTATTTTTGATTCTGGAGCTGGAACAAGTGAGCAAATTTGGATATTGGGTGTGCTGGAGAGCTGCTGCATTTGCATACTTTGCGTTTGCTTTTTAATAATAGAATTGAAAAGTCTGACAGTGGGGTTGTGAAAGCTTTGTCACGTGTCGTTCCCGCACAAAGTGTTTACCACATTTCTCCTCTTTTGCTGAGATGTGGGAATTCATTTGGCACAACTCTCACAGTGCAATATTAGGTATTTTTTAGCAGTATAGTGTATCTGGTTTACACTAGTTACTGCGTTGTATTATGGCAATGGTCCTAAACTTTTTTTTTTTTAGGTCAGCCAAACCCCTTAGAAGTCAAATATGAAATACTTGAAGTACCCCCCGAGTTTATATTTAAATAATTTCACCATTAATTTAATGATGTTCACATTTCTCTGATGTCAGGTAATGGTCACATTAATATGTAAGTAAAAATAAAAATATTTCATCTTTTTTTTAGTGTTTTTTAAAGTATTTTTTCTTTCATTTGACAATTTTATGATTTAATTAAGTAGCCTCTTAGCATTTCATCGGCTCACAAACCCCCTACAGTTCCTTCTCAAACCTTAGTTTGAGAACCCTGACATAAAGTAGCAACTTTTGTTAAAGAATGGAATATATTTTCTTTCTTTTGATAATTTATATCGATATGTTACAAAATAATACTGTGTATGTCTAATAAACAAGATTTCTGATAAGTTAAAAGTAACCTAAAAGTAGTCAGAATACATTACCTAAAATGTGTAATCGATTACGTTAATAGTTTTCATCATGTAATTTTACAATCAGTAATGTAGTACAAGCTGTAGGTAATCTACCCAGCACTGCTGATAGATAGCATTACTGGTTGGAGCCATCAGATACATCCAAGATTTTTCATAAGTCTGAACTTTGACAGGTGACTGCGTGATTAAGTTGACCAATGACAATGGCTGTGGGGCTGGGTTAGCGCTTAGCTGCTTGCCTTGTAGGGCCTACAGACAGAAAACTAGCCTCTTTCATACAGTCTTCAGGGTCAAATTGATTCAAAGCTGCATTAAATAAAACAAATTATGGTACTATACTATATTAAATAATTGTTATTTTGAAATTAATGAGATCCCTATTGCATTAACTTCCAAAACATGCAGATAGTATTTTAGGTAAATAAAAATCCCAATATCTACTAGGAATATTTAAGTAGTTTCACACTATAACATTTGGATTCTTCCATCTGAAGTCTTTTAATGGCAGCTGGTTCTCACTTTCTCCAAATGATGGCAGCAGTGAGATGTGTCCATGTTTACGCCTCTCCTCTGGTTAAATAGATATACTGTCTAAGTATCAGGTTTAAGGAAGTTGTCAGATAACACCTAAAGAAAAATGTTTATATTTTCAATTAGCCAAGCATATTACATTAACAGAAAGAGCATGATCAGAGTGTTAGGTACTAGAATGACATGTCGTGGTACTTTAGAGTCTTCTTTACAGGAACAATGATACAGATAAAGAGGGAAGGAAAACTTTACTGAGGGGGTAGAGCAGGTTGAGGTATCTTCATGACGTTGCAATGTATATCTATCTATCTATCTATCTATCTATATGTAGGTAGTCCAGCTCCTCCAGATGGCAGCCTTGAGATGCTGTGTGGGGAATGTTAAGCTGTCTGCCACTTCATCCAGTTTGTTTTGTCGGTGAGTCCAATAGTATCCAGCTGCAGACCCGCAGCACCAGCAGTTTCAGAACCGCGTTCACAGAACCGGAAGTGAGGGGCGGAGCTTACATTTTTTAACAGAGTAGCGCCACCTTACGGTTTTGAGTCAGTGATGGTGTGGGAAGGAATATTCTTGGAGGCTGTTGCTGTTAGGTACCGGGATGAAATCCTCAGAGCCATTGTCAGACCTTTTGCTGGTGCAGTGGGCCCTGGGTTCCTGCTGGTGCAGGACAATGTCGGCCTCATATGGGAAGTGTGTAGGCAGATTCAGACACTATACAGCTACGTTTACATGCAACCAAATAATCCATTTGTAATCGGATTGACGGCTCAATCGGACTGGAAAACCTTCATGTAAACACCTAGGTGGCTTAAGCTTAATTAAGCTTAATCGATCCGATTGAGCTCGATCGGAATGAAATTTCGATCGGATTGAAGGGGGTGGTTTATTCCTTTTCTAATATGATTGAGAGTGCATGTAAACACGATCAGATTGAACCCCGAAACTGAAAGAACTGCGCATGTGTAATGACGTATGACGCGCGGAACCAGCCGTTCTTCCTTTTGAATAAAGTGTTGTATAAATGTGTGTCTTGTCATTATAAAACTCTCCTTTCACTCGGCAACTGTGAAGTGGAGCAGTCAATTCCGATTTGAAGCTTGCGACATGTAAACACGCACATCAACCCGATCCCTTTCTTTAGCGTTCATGCAGTGGTGGGCCGTCAGGGCCAGCAAAGCCTTCTCTGCTGGCCCAAACACTATCAGAATCACTGATTTAGTTTTAATATATTTTTACCATGAATGTGTATTAAATTATTTCCAATAGTCTATTCTCTTCATTTCATAGCTTTTCTCTTGGTTGCGCTGCTTCCAGCAGTGTATGTTTATATTAGAGCTTTTATCCAATCATATTTCAGCAATCGTGTTGCCAGGGTCAAAGAAATCTGCCTTAAGGCCTTCAGAATCAACAGTGCAGGCGTTCATTCTCGCTACATAAGATACCTGTCTCTTATGTAGTGCCCTGTTATACTGCATTACTGTGTAATATTTATGGTTTCTATAGCCGTGGCATCATTATGATGGTATGAAGAGATGGATTAATCATGTAGGACGCCACTGAAAGCCTAGGTGTAAAATGCACGGCCCGCCACTGCGTTCATGTAAACACTACATTCAGATTCATCAATCGGAATTAATTCAGTCCGATTGAACCAAAAATTGTGCATGTAAACGTAGCTCCATGCCTCACTGGGTTGATGATTTTGGTTTCCACATTGTATTTAAGTAAAGATTTTCAACTTGAAAATTTTGTTCATCAAGATCCAATGTGTGATTTAAGTGTTCCCTTAATTTTTCATACAAACATAAATACATATACAATGCTACAGTGCACTCACATCTTAAAAATGTATTGTTTTACTATTGTTTTCAGCACAATAGTCTCAGTCTATTATGACAAATTATTTGGCCTATTTTAAAGGTAGTGACTAGTGAGCTCAGGCATTTCTTGCCAACTTGACTATCTTTCTAGACGATCTTGTCATGTAATATCACCTCATTAAAGATGTGATTTGTCCACCCTAGTGACGGGGGTTTCCCCTCATAAGCGATTCTTCCACCGGTGACCATGTGACTTGTAGCGTCATGGATGAAGTCACGTCCAATGCGGAAGTTAATGCTAACTGAGCAGTCGCCAACCATTCGAATAGAAACCGACTCTTTCTCAGCGTCTCAAGAGGAACTTACATGTAAATATGATAATTATTCTATGTTTTGTACTGTATTTATGAGATATCCACGATTATTTGTCAATATCCGTAGGTTCTTGAGGGTTTTGTTTACTTTCGTGAATTAGCTGCTCTAGCCGCTAATCGAGTCTCTTCCGGGTTTGAACAGTCAGATTTCTGACAATCCGAAAACGGTTTTAAATATATTTTGTTCGTTCAGTAGATATCAGTATAGATGCATCGAATCGATCTATATAAGTAATAACAATTGACTGCTTGTCAGCTAATCTATTTCTGTTTTATGTTTGTTTTTTTGTGACTGTTGTGACTCACACTAACACAGTCAGCATATGTAAGAGAATCGAAATAACAAATAAACCACTATTTCTAAATAGGTAAGGGTGTAACCGACAGAAAGTGCCTGATTATTACCATATTTTTGGACATGTACTGATATTTTTTGTAGTTCTTAATATACATGTAACAGAACCACAGTATTTTGATCAGATACCATAGTACTGCCACTACTTTTTCTGACATAAGGGACGACTGTTATCATTTACACTGTTTTTCTTTGGTTCCTGGTTTTTAAGCTTAACTAAAGTGATTAGGTTCCTAGTAGCTGAATTGTGCTGTTGTCATGATATGTCAATGACGTCACTCACCAAACAGGAGACATACATATCTCGAATCCAAATCTCTATATATGCTTGCACTGAAGCTTTAATAACATGTGAGATACCCGGGACACTGTTTTGACCTCCACTTTGAGTCTTTTTTCCGCCTTTTTTACCTGATCTTTGGCTCTTGACATTTCTCCACAGTGCTCCATCATGCTTGGTGGAGGGTTTAAATCCGAAAGACTTCGTGTCAATCTCAGGCTGGTCATAAACCGCCTCAAACTTCTTGAGAAGAAGAAAAGTAAGTTTGGTTGTCTACAAGTTGCTCGTATTTTAAAGTTTTGGATTTTTTAAAATTTAGTTGATTTAACTGAATTCTACTCGTTTGATCTGAATTAGCTGAATTAGCCCAGAAGGCTCGCAAGGAGATCGCAGACTACTTGTCAGCAGGCAAAGATGAGCGTGCGAGAATCAGAGTCGAGCACATCATCAGGGAGGATTATTTGGTGGAGGCTATGGAGATCCTGGAGTTATATTGTGATTTGCTGCTCACCCGCTTTGGCTTAATACAGTCCATGAAGTGAGTAACCTTTTTTTTTTTGTGTGGATTTTTTGCTCGTTCTTTAATTTTCCATCCACTTTTCAGAGAACTGGACCCTGGCCTACAAGAAGCAGTATCCACACTCATCTGGGCTGCCCCTCGACTGCAATCAGAAGTGGCAGAACTGAAGATTGTGGGTATCATTTGTCTTTGTCTTTAATCTATTTCTGGGGTGTGGTTCTAGTATGGATCATTCATGTCTTTTTTTCTCCCTTTAACAGGTTTCAGATCAGCTGTGTGCCAAATACAGCAAAGAGTATGGAAAGCTATGTAGGACAAACCAGATTGGAACAGTTAATGATAGGGTATGATAAAACATGTTTGTTTAGAGATAGTGGGCATTAAATGAACTCATAGTAATATGTGTTTGGGCAAACATTGCAATAACTATTGCTTATACATGGATTAGGGCATTTTCAAAGCTCCTTTTTGACATGTAACAGCATACCTGATCTACCTCAAATCATACTGCTTCATAAGGAGAGGCGTCATGTTACTTTTTGAAGGCTGAATACACTTCATGACTTTTGCCAAGTTTTTTTGCACTGATTCACTGTTTTTAGAGGAGTCAACGCTACTTGCCTTTTTTTGGTAGCTTTAGACTATGATTTTATCCAGTTGGAAGAAATCAAACATTATTGATATTTTGAGCCAATTTTAGAACATATTTTGGTTTCAGTTGTCGTTTTTCTCTCAGCAACAAGGCATATTTCTGTGTGAGTTTGTTGTGTTCGTAACGACTTGAAAGTCTGGTAGTGTGTGTGATCCTCAGTTGTTTTTCTCTCTAACCATTTACAAAGTCTGCAAGTGTATGATGCCTAGATTTTAAAAGTCATGTAGTGTATTCCAGCCTTAAGCAGGCAGAGATACAACTTTTACAAAATTCCCTAATCTTAAGGCCTGTTCACATCAAGAACGATAACTATAACTTTAACTATATTAGGGTCCACACCAGTGAATGATAACGTTCTGTTAATTTATGTCGTCTACCACATTAAATGCGCAGGTGGATTCTGATTGGCTTTCAATATTTTTATTATTCATTAGCTAGAAAATAAAATTGTTCTTTAAAGGTGACATATTATGGCCCTTTTTACAATATGTAATATAAGTCTCTGGTGTCCCCAGAATGTGTCTGTGAAGTTTCAGCTCAAAATACTCCACAGATCATTTATTATATCATTTTGAAAATGCCTATTTTGAGTGGAAGCAGAAACAAGCTGTTTTTCGGGCCTGTGTCTTTAAATGCAAATGAGCTGCTGCTCCCAGCCCCCTTTTCCAGAATAGAATATCTGCTAACAAAAATCTGTTTTGGTTCTAATTATCATGTTTATCGTGCTGAAATCATGCGTTTTAAACCATCTGAGTTTAAACTTCAGATATAAGGTTTTCTGAGCGCACACACCCGAAGCACATAGACAGAAAGCTGCTGTCACAGCATGTGAGTACTAAACTAAGTTCTCATTCACATACAAGTTTACGTTAAAAACACACGAGTTACAAAAACAGTCGGTTATGTCTGTGAAGGTAAACAGCTGGGAAATAAATCACATGCAGATTAAGGGGCGGTAATATTATAATGAGATCCTTTTGCCACGTCACCAAGGGAGCGAAATCAGACGTGCTCGTTTTCTCAGACGCTTGCAGAAAAAGGCTTACCAAAACAAAGTGATTGGGTTCATCTTTTTCACGTTTTTCACGCACCAGGGACCTGATTATAGCACTTAAAACCTGGAAAAGTCAGATTTTCATGATATGTCACCTTTAAGTGATTCCAACACTGTCTTTCCTTTGTATCGTTATTGTTATATTTGTGGTGTGGACTTCCCTATTCTTGAAGAATTTGAATTTGAACAATTATTAATTATAGTTACCATCCTTGGTGTAAACCAGGGGTGTCAAACTCAATTCCTGGAGGGTCGGAGCCCTGCAGAGTTTAGATTCAACCCTAATTAAACACACCTGGCGCCTGTACCATGAAGTCGGTTTAGCTGGCTAGCCAGGTAAGTTTCAGTTTAGTTTGCACCAATCCTGGGTTTTAGGTACCAAGTGGCTTGGCTTTTAAGTTTAGATTCAACCCTAATTAAACACACCTGGCGCCTGTACCATGAAGTCGGTTTAGCTGGCTAGCCAGGTAAGTTTCAGTTTAGTTTGCACCAATCCTGGGTTTTAGGTACCAAGTGGCTTGGCTTTTAGTGGTGTTCATCACCATAGTAACTTACACTCCACAGCTAACCTGCTCTGGGGCAGGTTATGTTCTGGTTTAGAGATCTCAAACCGAAAATTGATCAATCAGCTTCAAGCAAAGTGACACATGTCTGACGCAATAAAGCCACTCCCCCAGTTTCTCTTACTCCAAATTAAAGGAAGCTACATAGTAAAACATTTTTAAAGATAAAATTGTCTGAATTTAGAGATGATATTTTTTATAATTATTTTATATGATTTGTATAATTATTATACCCTTAATCCATTACACAAGCTAGCGTAGTTCAATAGTCATTATTAAGATTTTATTTTAAATTAATATAAACATATAGATAATATGCAATATAAATAAGTTTTAGAATCAATAGCTTTAAACATGACTACATATGATGTTTTCTTTAAGTTTCCCTCTTTCATGGATAGGTCATTTCATCTTGTAAATGTGTTTAAATTCTTCATATTGTTCAATCTTTTAATCTTTGGTAGTGAATCGCACTGACTCTCTCATGAGAAGCGAATCACAGTTTCAAGGCATGTGAATGATTGGCTGTTCATTACTGATGTCAGTCTTTCATGTGCACGTGCTTCATTAACTCAGCATCAAGCCTGAGTTGACAGAGAAAGTTGATGATCAGCTTCATGGTACCAACAAAGCCGGATTGGACTGGTTTGGTTTTGTCAACTCAAAACTAATCCTGTAACCCTGAGTTTGTTCAGCCACCATCATGGTACAGGCCCCTGGTCAGCTCAAACAGAGACAAGCACAAATCACTTTTGTTTCCATCCCTCACAGTAAGAGACTAGGGATCAAAAGTGCTTTGTGTTTGTCTGTGGGTCAGCTTTTGTGGACATTAATCTTTGGTAGTGAATCGCACTGACTCTCTCATGAGAAGCGAATCACAGTTTCAAGGCATGTGAATGATTGGCTGTTCATTACTGATGTCACACTTTCATGTGCACATGCTTCATTAACTCAGCATCAAGCCTGAGTTGACAGAGAAAGTTGATGATCAGCTTCATGGTACCAACAAAGCCGGATTGGACTGGTTTGGTTTTGTCATCTCAAGTCAAAACGTGTGTGTTGGAGCAGGGTTGGAACAAAACTCTGCAGGGGAATTGAGTGAAACCCCTGGTGTAAATGGTCCTTTACATCGATTGAGGAGCCAAACCAAATTCAGAATATCATAAATGCATAAGGAGTTGGTTCTACAAATCTGCTTTTAGGCTGTTGTAAATTAATATCGAACCTTGTCTCTGTAGCTTATGCACAAACTGAGCGTGGAGGCCCCTCCCAAGATTTTGGTGGAGCGTTACCTCATTGAAATCGCCAAAAACTACAACGTTCCCTATGAACCTGATGCCATGGTTCGGGTAGGAATCCATTTTCTCTTCCTCTTCAACTTCGTCATGTCTACAAGCAGCATTTGTTTCAAACTTTCCTCATCTTTATCATTCACAGCCAGAGGTATATCCAGGTGAAGAGGCAGATCTGATCGATGTGGACAGCGACTTCAAGAAGCCAGGAGCTGGCGGAGGGGGTGGAGGAGGGTTCACTGCTCCCGCTGTAGGCATGCCTATGCCCATGCCAATGCCCATGCCCATGCCCACAGCTTTCAACTACCCATCGCCCAAAGGAGCTGTAAGACCAAGCTCTAATTAACTGATTTCATTTGACTAATCTAAGAAGTCTGATTGTCTGTCTAGCTGTGAAATCCGTTTAAAATCCTTTTTCCCCCTACAGGAGCCCTTTAATGGTCCTGTTGGCACCTTTGATTGCTTTAGCAACTTCCAGCCTCCAGTGAGAGGAGGGCAGCCCCCACAGCTTCCCAGCTGCCCACCCACCTATGAATCTGTAAGTGCAAGTGATCACCACCCCTCCCACCCTTCCAGACAGACGGAGACGACCTTTCCACCTTGCAGGGAAGAGTAGTTTATTCCAGTTCACATGCTGTGTTAGTCCTGCTATGTTGTCAGTCTTCTGATCTCACATAGGGAGCCTCCACAGGCATGTGCTACGGGCTGCAAAGGATGGAAAACACTACATTCTGATCTCTCTTGCGCCATGTGTATGGCTTTTTGGGATTTTTTGGGGAAATGCTTTTAGGTATTCAAGTAGCCATATGCTGTATGTGAGTCTTATGGAAAATGTACTCACAAAATATATTAAAAAGGTGAATCTCACGTGGGTTGTCAAGAACATGTCCGGCAAAATGAAAAGAAACAAGAAGTATTTTGCCTAAAGAAAATGAAGCCTTTTGTTTGGACCAGTAAGACATTAATATTATTAGTAGTAAAAATGAGGTGAAAAGTGTTCATTGTTATACAAATAATATCACCTCAAATGTTTCATTGTCTTTATACAAAAATACAATATTTTTTCTTTTGATTTTGCTTTTGTGACATTCACCTTGAAGCATTTACCCCAACAAATCCTCTACTGTGCATGGAAACGGGCCTCATTTATAAAACGCACAATACGATCATATTTAATCCTAAATACCATGGATTTCATTCTACATCAAAATTGAGAAGCAAATTCAGATTT
>NW_015645065.1:179265-183877 GCF_001515625.1 Sinocyclocheilus rhinocerous
AAAGCAGCTGCAATTCATTAATTGTATGTAATTTCCTTCAAAAAAACAATATGTGTGTCTTCTGAACCATATAGGGATATTTGTGGGTGTTCTGTAGATTGAGTTGATGTGCTTGTTCATATTGCATTTGAATTGAAGGTAAACTGCGATTTTAAAAAGTGTGATGCATTTAGCAAATGTCTAAAGTTCTTTGTGTATGGACGTTTTAGACATTTTTTTTGTAGGAACATTTTGGAAATTGTTGTACTTTCACGTTTCGGATCGTTCTGTGCACACCTTTATAAACGAGGCCCCAGGTGTCCACACATTCGCTGCATTGACTCACTACGGGGGTCTGTTCTAACGGTGCACGGCTCATAATTCTAACTCTTCACAGTATTAATATAGCAGTATTGATTATTTGCAGTAGTTGCCATGTATGTATGAGAAGTTGTTAACATGTTTTCATGTGTTTTTTAAGATCGATGAGTTGTCTGTCAAACCCTCTAATCCTTCCCAGGTCATCCCAGGTATGTGCTCTGTCCTAATATGATTGAATCATTTTTTTTAATCGCTTGCGTTATGATGTTTTTCTTTCTAAAAGCTCTGTTTTCTCTCCAGGCCCAGCCCCGTCTGCTCAGATCTATGACAACTCTACCCTTCCTGAACTTCCATCTGTTCCCGACACACTCCCAGCCTCCTCCTTCGGAGCGAACGCCAACACATCTGATGACATTGACTTTGACGACCTGTCACGACGCTTTGAAGAACTCAAGAAGAAGACCTAATTACAGAGAGCACATCTGGGAGTCGGAACATCTGTCTCAGCTGCCACACAAGAATGATTCAATGTACCCTGTCCATATTCACATACTCGCAGGTCTTCTGGTGGAGGTGTAATATAATATTTGTTACTTAACACAATGAAGGATCGGATGCTGTATAGACACTTGTGAATGGCAGTGGCAGAAATGTATATGCTCATTTTAGACTTTTACATAACATGGACTGTTGACAAATCGCCTACCCTTTGAATGAGCACTTTGCTTAGAGGGCCTTGCTGACAGCTAAAACTAGTTAATCATCTGTAGTTTAATCTCTGCGCCATGTGTGACCACCTGAGAAATCTCTCGATTATAAGATTATAATTCTGTCATGGTTGTTAACTTTCCCCCTTTTTAGAGAGCAATGTCTCTCTGACTCCTCTAGGAAAAAGCAGGTATAACCTGTCGCCATTATTTACACCCAGAGTTGCGCAATGAACTCTTTTGAATGTCTATGAACCTGCAAAAGACTGTATGATGCCATGGGTTGTTAGTGGATCACAATGTTTGTGCAAAGTGACTCAGCTTTTTGTTATTGGCAGAATGCATATAGACGGGGTGCTCTGGTGTTCTCAAATGAACACCAAAGGTTGCTTGTTTCTGGTGACCTGAGCGCCGAATTGAAGAGATTCAGCCTCACAATTAATAAACCATCTCTGTGTCCTGAAGTTAGGCATTTTACTTTCTAGATTGTAGTTTCACCCAGCAGCCATCTTAATTTGACTCAAAAGGAAAGGCTTTGTATTTTGTCTACAGTTGATAACACTCCTATTTCTAATCTTGTCTGTGCGTTTCTGGACTGAATTTGCCTTCGTTTCCACATCTCAAGCTGTGGCCTTGCTGTTCCACACCTTTCTCTGGGAAATGTGACTTTCCTTGACAGCTTGTACCATGAACTCCACATCTGAATAAGTATTTACATGCTAATTCTTTTCTTTGGTGGGGGATTTTACCATATATCATTTACGTATTTGTTGTAAGAATTGACTGTTTAAAGTGTCATTGTCTCAAGTTTTGAAAGCATTGTTTTGGCTGACTTTATAACACTAATTTGTGTTTTCTCCCTCATATAACCCAAATACAAATCTGGCAATGTTTAGGTATGTTTGATACTGATTTTAGCTTGCTTTGAAAACATATCTGATGCCATGTAATAAAGTCTATTTGCTCATAACCCTTTTACTTCTCACCCAAATAATGATTTACTGAATAAGTAATCCTAAGATTTTTTTCATACCACAACATGAATTGTACTAAACTGCTGTAACAAGTTTTTCCATTAATGAATACAGCACTTTTTTATAAAGGTTTGGCTGTACTCGGAATATAATGGAGCGCCATCGGCTTTTACACTTTATAACCACTAGAGGGTTACGTAATACAGTTAATAATGATCTATTACAGTGTTCCACAATCACTGTAGGCTAGGGATGTGCATTAGAGGTCTGCGGGGGACTGTTTTTTTAGTCCCGCTCCCGCAAGGTTATATTCCGCACCCACCCGCTCCCCCTATATATTCACTCTTTGTTCACCCGCTGTCCGCTTAGATTAATTTTCTTCCCGACCCGACCGTTCCCGCTACATTTAGATCTCGTTTCCAGAATCTCACATCCCAGCAAGCAATTTTGCGTTTACAAGACGTCTATTAGATGTCTAAATATAGCCTAGATGTCTAGGCTAAAACAACGCTAAATTTGGGCTGTCAGTGAAAATCTAATAGACGTCTAATCATAGCCCAAGAATAGACTAGTCATCAATTAGACCGCTATTAAACGACTACATATATAAGTCTAATAGACAACAAAATGGCAATCCATACATACAGCTTTTATTAAGAAAAGTAACATTTTTAACAACTTGGACAACTTAAGACAATACAAAATGATAAAAATACAAAAGAATTAATGACAAAATAAAATGTTATAAATACAATACACTTAAATATAAATATTATGATAAAAAAATCTGGAGTGTTTAACAACTTAAGATAATAAAAATATAAAAATCCCCCCACAATCTGTCTCTGCCTCCAAAATAGTCTGGCACAACTTTCAAATTCATAACAACACAGTGAAAGCTGCTGTAACTACAAAGTAGCCCAGTACACACATTAACCTCAAATGTTACATGGAATAATAAATTCACCGCTACCGTTTTATTACATTATGTTTTCTGTTTGTACTGTTTAGGTTTTAATGCTGCATTGCACATCTGAGCTATTTGCACTTATTATTTGTATTCTTAAGCTTTACTATCAATTTGCAAGTTTCAAAATGAATCTTATTGTAACGTTACTTGTACAATGACAAACATATTCTATTCAATTAGCTCATGCTCTCTCTGTATCTAACAAGCCATTGTTCAGTAATAAATTCAATATAATAATTAAAATAAATGATGGACTTTGTCAAAGATGAGAGCTATAGTGAGGAAATGTTGTTTTGGAGAGGTTTTTAAAAAAAAATTTTTTACCATTGCTGCCCGGATCTTTTCAATTTCCAACCGCTTTTCCAGATGTTGAAACTGTTCCTCAGTTTCTCCAATTCTTCTGCGTGTGTTCTCTGTATAAATTAATTTGGATTAATCTTTGTCAAAGCTGTGTTTGTTCTGTGGTTTGCTCTTTGCTCTTCTTGCACTGTTTTAAAATCAATTGAGTTTGTAAACACGTACAAATGATAAAACTTTAACTCTATTAAATTTCGCAATTTCTGCAACCTTTTATAGTTTGCAGAAAAGATAGCAGACCATTAGAACATTACAATCTAAAATTGCTCTTTAAAGCATTAAAAAAACTACATTAAAAGTTAAAATCACTGAATTAAAAATGAAAATAAATAATAAAGAAAATGACTACATTTTAACTGCTATAAAAAACACACATTAACTCATTTGAGCTTAGTAATTAATACTGTAGCCTACTAGCTTACATTTGATTTACCCATTACAATAGTCCACTTACAGTTACTGCTATCATTAAAATACACTTTATATGTAGGTTTAAAATTCTACAAAAGACACATTTAATGTCCAAAAACAAATGTTTTAGCAAAATGTATATTTTACTCAGAATTATTGTGCTACTATTCGATTGCGCTCCTTCTGTTTAGTGCGCATGCGCGCAGCTGCGCTCGTTGCTCTCACTATGCCTCACCCACTCCTGACATCAAAATGGATATGTTTGCATGACTTTCTAACATTTACAGATGAAAAATATACCTGTGACATGTCAGTTATGCACTGAGGAAAACACAACGTCTCAAATGCATTAAACAGCACAGATATATTCGCTGTTTGTCATGGTGGATCGATTTGATCCATGATCGACATTATTCCAAGATCTGCTTAAGAATAAACAAATTAGTGAGATTGTGTGAATTAAATTTGTCTTTAATGGAACCGCTTTAGCCCCGATTGATTTGTTAGGTTATTTCAAGTCAGGTTTTGGACTTTAATCCCAGTTTTTCATTAAAATACACTTTATATGTAGGTTTAAAATTCTACAAAAGACACATTTAATGTCCAAAAACAAATGTTTTAGCAAAATGTATATTTTACTCAGAATTATTGTGCTACTATTCGATTGCGCTCCTTCTGTTTAGTGCGCATGCGCGCAGCTGCGCTCGTTGCTCTCACTATGCCTCACCCACTCCTGACATCAAAATGGATATGTTTGCATGACTTTCTAACAGTATAAATAAATCGGTTTTTACCGATGCAAATATGTTAGAAATGATGCATCGAGATATAAATGACAACTTGTAGCCGATGCACACTTTTTAAACCGATGCATCGCATCGTTAACTTTTTAT
>NW_015645065.1:184525-225200 GCF_001515625.1 Sinocyclocheilus rhinocerous
GAGGCCTATTCAGCTCTCAAATGAGACCCCCCCCCCCCAATTGTGTACAATTGTGTACAAAGTACAATTGTCTACAAATTGCAGATGACTAAATACACAGGGCTTGTTCATAACTGATGAGTTAATTCTCAGTGAAACTGTCTTACTCTTCACAACCTCAAAACATAGATTCATGCAAAATGAATTGACTTTTATCTGGTGTTGAAAAAGCTACACAATAGGATTAAGCTAGACAAAACTGACAGTCAGTGTCAACAATTTAGAACAAAAAAGAAAATTATATACAAATATTATATTACAAATATTTCCAGGGTTGACTGTCACAGAGGGGGAAAAAAAACCATCTAACCACTTTGACCAGTACAGCTCACATGATGTTTGACAGCTGACAGCTCAAAAAAAAAAAAAAAAACCCAAGGGCCACCGAAATAACACACAAAAAATAAAAATAATAAAATAAGGATATCAAAAAGCAACAGACAATACAATAAAGTCTAATCAAATGAATAAGGGTCTAGTCAGAAGGTCCAGATGTCACAGTAAGGTTCTCAATAGTACATAATATAGGGCTCCACATTTTGTAAAAGGCCCTCAGTGATCCTTTGGAAGAATGTCAAATTTTTTCTAGGTGGATACATTGCAATACCTCTCGTGTCCAATCCTGTGAACTATTCCTTTAATGTAAATTTGAGATATTACATTGCAAGGTTTTTATATAAATTTTATTGCAAGAACATTTTTTATCAATTCACACAAGCCTTACTAAATACTCTGATCTGAGGGACTGTGAGAGACATGGGTTGTTTTGGCACAAACTTTTTTTTAAATGGCTGGGTGTGCAACATGCACATCATTAACTTCTCTATCTAGCACAAAGGTCAGCATTTTGGCAATTCATTCACATGCTAGATCGTGAGCAGTTTGGACAGTTCTTGCTCTCCCATTCTGCTTTGGGTGGATGAGGTGTACGGAGACAGGGACACGGGACACAAACCCACTGCCTGTGAGTGTTCCTTCAGGATCTCACCTCTGTGAAGTATAAACATACAGACCCAGAGGAGATTTCAGGGGCCAGGTATAGTGAGAGAGCGTCTGCATGTGACTGCTAACAAATGTGGCCTGAAGCAGGGCACAGACGGCTGCGGCTGGGATGAGTGGATGCACAAGTGAGGCAATGACACACCTTCCTAATAATAGTGTGCTGACGTGAAGGTGGGGGAAGCACTGTCAGCTATAACTCCTGTTATTCACAAAAAGGTCTTGCATTGCCAGTACCAGCTAAACGTTTACTAGCTGATTTGTAATTTACAGTTTTAGAACATTTCACAGTTGTCAGTCAGAGTTTTTGTATATGACAACAATAAAGAGGTCCATGATGATTTATTTACATGACGATGTAAAAAAAACTTTTATCTAACTGTTAAAATAAGACTGTACTTAAGTGTGTTTTTAAAATGCTTATTTTTATTATCACCAGTGGCGTGCACAGACTAAATGACATTTTAAAATATTTTTAAATAGAAAATAAATTGAAATAATGGGTTACACTTTATTTCGATAGTCCACTTTAGACATTCTATTAACTATAAGTAACTTTGTAACTACATGTCAACTAATTCTCATTAATTTGCAACTACATGTCTACTAACTCTCAGAGTAGACTGTTAGGGTAGGTTTAGGGTTAGTAGAATAAGTTGACAAAGAAAGTGTTAGAAGATAGTCTTAAGTGTTAAGCAGACAGTCTACTAATACTCGACTAACTGCTAGTTGACATGTAGTTGCAAAGTTACTTACTGTTAATAGAATGTCTAAAGTGGACTATCGAAATAAAATGTTACCAAATAATGTTTTACAATATAAACGTTTTTAACGTATTTTTTATTTTTACAGAAATGCATCCCTGGTGAGCATAAGAGACTTCTCTCAAAACCATCAAAAAGCTTTTAAACAGTAGTGTATATTTGAAAATTGCATTGATCTTAATTGCTTCGAATGTTAAATGTATTTTGATTGATACACTGTAATGCATTGGAAAATAAGTTATTTATTGAAGGTATACTAAAATACATTTTATAGAGTATTTATACATTACATGGATTAAACTGAGACATAATAGTGAATATTCAATGTTTTAAAATGTAATATTGTTTCAACATTTACACTGAGCTATTACCCCTCACATTGAGATGACACTAAGCAAAGCTCAACAATTACAACAGACACACAGACGTACTATTTACTGAACAATTACCAAAATTTGAGTGGTATGAGAATCTGCACCTTTAGTAGCTAATTTAAGCAAAAATTGCCAAGTCTAAAATGATACTGCCCTACAAAATGTAGATATGTTCATGGATTGTCAGACAGTAATTTTTAAAATAATTGTTTGTGAATCTCAATATGACAGCTGACAGATGTAATTTTCAAGTGACATTATTGCCATCATCTATTAGAAAACCCATTTTTGTTTTCTGATTTGATCAGAAAAACAAAAAGTAAAGAAAAACTTGTGTGTTCTAAATACACCATTATTATTGTGACAGTATAGACTAAACCACTTAGACAATATATTTTGCTAGATTTTCATACAAAGTTCTGTACACAGTAATAGTTACTAAAATATTAACACGAAAAATAAAGTCTGCCTACACAAATGGATTATAATCTGCAAGAGACAGTGAGACGCCAAATCATTTGCATAGACATGAAAATGGCATCCTCTGTTCCCAACACCAAAATCTAGAATAAAACTGGGTGAGTTTGATGACTTCTCAAATCAAGCATCTTCCGTTACAATTTGAGTCTGCGGTGAGATGTAATCAGGATATTGACCTCCCAGCGTATTCCTCACATTTTTTCTTTTGCTCTGTTCAGTGGCAATAAAGAATTAATAAGAAAATCTTTTGTGTTCGGTAATACTGTTCTGATATTGGCAGAGAAAAAGTTATTTTGTTTTTTAGTGTGCATGTTCTCACCCTGCAAGAGCAGTTCAACCTCCTCACTGTTCTCCACAGCTACTGGCCTCAGGATCATGGCAAAGAAGATCGCCACAAATATCACCTGTCATCCATAACAGTTAGGAGGTGAAATCACACATGAGAAATCAGTTGTTTCTCATAGACATCAGTGAGATTAAAAAAAGAGAAAACTGAGACTGTTGTCCAAGAATTGAATAGTTCACCCAAAAATAAAAATGTATTCACTCATCCATACTCATTAATTAAGATAGAACACTATTTATTTACAAGCCATCATTACTAACTCACATGTCATATTACACCTGTATGACTTCCTTTCTTCTGAGAAAACAAACAAAAGGAGAAATTCTGAAGATTGTTCAAGCTGCTCTTTTTCAAGCAATAAAAGCAGACCTCTGTTACAAAAGAAGTGCACCTAATTCTATTGAATGTGCACTTATAGTGTACTTCAAATCTTAAAAGTATATTTTACTCGCAGATAATATTCATCACAATGAATAATTCATTTTAAAGGGGTCGTATGATGCTATTTTAAAGATCATTATTTTGTGTATTTGGTGTAACAGAATATGTTGACATGCTTTAATGTTCAAAAAACACATTATTTTTCAAATACTGTACATTATTGTAGGTCCTCTATGCCCCGGCTCTCTCAAACGCTTCGTTTTCTACAAAGCCCCGCGTGTTAGAATGAGCCGTTTTAGGGGGGCGTGGCAGAGTCTTAACTTTGATAAAGAATATCTCTTTGGTTTTGAGACTTTAGTCTTTGCAACTTCAGGGATCTTATCTATGCACAATCAGCTTGTAACACTCCAAAGAGAAAGGAAAACTTGAAATCGCATCATATGACCCCTTTAATATATAAAATTAAAGGCCACTTAGGTATATGTAAAGAGAGATACTCTTTCATGACTGTTTCTTTACATACTATTAAAACGTGCACTTTGTAATACTGTCAAATTAAAATTTTACTTTAAAGTGCATTGTTTTATTTTTTTTATTTTTTTTATGTTTTAAAGGGTTAGTTTACCCAAAAATGAAAATGCTGTCATTAATTACTCACCCTCATGTCGTTCCCCCATGTGACATTAGTGGCTCAATTTCAGTTTTGCGAAGCTACGAGAATACTTTTTGAGCGCAAAGAAAACAAAAATAACATAATTTTTTCAACAATTCTTCTCCCCCGAGTTACGTCTTCCGCCATTTTAGAGAGTATCACAACGCATACGCACGCTTTCCCCTAAGCGTAAACAACACTGATTACGCAGATTACGTTCATGCGCGCAGCCGCGCGCTTTCTCCCCCGAACGTAAACAACGCTGATTACGTCGATTACGCTCTTGGGTACTCTCCAAAATGGCGGAAAACGTAACGAAGAATTGTTAAATAGATTATGTTATTTTTGTTTTCTTTGCGCTCAAAAAGTATTTTCGTAGCTTCGCAAAACTGAAGTTGAGCCACTGATGTAACATGGGCTATTTTATGTCCTTACTACGTTTCCTGGGACCTGGGGACATTACAGTTGCGTTGCTGTCTATGCAGGGTCAGAATGCTCTCACATTTTATCAAAAATATTGTAATCTTTGTTCCTAAGATGAACGAAGGTCTTACGGGTTTGGAACGACACGAGGGAGAGTAATTAATGACAGAATTTTCATTTTGGGGTGAACTAACTGGGGAGAAGTACTCTTTTTTTTTTTATTGTGCTAACATACTAAAGCACATGTAAAGTGCTTGATTATCATTTTTAACTGTAATGTGTTATTCAACATTACACCATTTAAAGATGATTAATACACTTTAAATGTGCTAAATTCCAATGTTATAACTACAAATAATGTGTAAAGTGCAAATACAAATATATTTAAATACATGACATACAAGTTTCAACAGAAACGACACTAAAGTATACTCTAGTCGAACATAATCAAACATAATATGCTTGATGCCAAACCTGACATAATACATTTTTAAGCGTTGGTAGGAAAGAATGACAGACATTTGTCATTTTTGGGTGAGCTATTCCTTTAAGTCTCCTGCTTCTCAGAAGATCCCACTGGTTCTTACCTTTAGAGGCTGCAAGATGAAGATGCTTTGGACAAGAGATAATGTAAGAGTGATGACCCACTGAATGGAAGAATCCCTTCCGTACTGGAAGCCATAAAGCAGGGTAAAGAAGGTGGAAATACCGCTCATGGAAAAAAGCAGGAACCAACCAATAAAAAGAAACCACCAAGGCAACCACCAACCCTGTTGCTTCTTCTGTACTTGCACAGATGGTGGGCTGGAACAACAACAACAACAAATCTGTTTTAAAGGAAGAAACAATTCTTGCATTTCGGCTAACAAGAACATCTGCTTATTATTTACATTTTCAAAGAACCAGCTCTAAGGTTAAAAGCAATTAAATAGTTCATACGTTGAATTGATACTGATAGTGAATTATGGACTAGAAATCGATCAAAAAGGTTGAGAAGAAAATAAAAAGAATGTGAGATTAATGAGAAAGAATATGGAAGTACAAAAAGAGCCTAAAAGGTCTTGAGTTTCTTGTGAAAGGGAATCATTTTTAATAAATGTACAATAGGAGTAGCTGAAGAGGTGACAGTCCTGACCTTTGGGAAGCGTGCTGGAGAGTCGCCATCTCAGCCTTCTTCAGCAGAACATTTACTGTCCCCCGTGCCTGCCGAAGCTCCTCATTAAGGAAAAAGCCCTTTTCTCCCACATGCTCCAGTAGGTTAGAAATGTGGCTCAGTGAATGGAACACAAAGCGGCTGCAGTACGACCAGTGAGGATCACCAACATTATCCACTGAATGGGAACACACAACAGGGATATTATAACTCTCTGTATAACGAAAAACATTTCAAATATATTTCTGATGAAGGACGACTTAATATTAAGCATTATGTCACATGATATTACAGAAGAATATGTCTTTTCAGAGCTGCACACATTAAGAATGAAAATGTTGCTTGAGGCAGAACATACTTGAAGTTTAATATACAGCTATGTATAAAAATGTATGGTAACACTTTATTTTAAAGACAAATTAATCGCATGAAGAATATGACGCAGGAGAAGAAAGTTCAACACTACTCAGCAATAACTAAAATCAAACACAAATGTGTCATTTTTAATTATTAGAATGGTTAAATTGGATCATCGAAGGTCAGTAGCAAGGACATTGGTTAATAAAATGGGATTAAATACATAAATGATATTTGTCTTATTTAACATATTTAATTATTGCAGGTTTGTATAATATTCTGAGTTTGCATTTGACTGTTTTTATTCATTTTGAGGAATACTGAATCTGTTTTTGTGCAGGTGAGATGACTAAACATGTTCATATTTAGTCTAGAACTACAGTAAGATCATGTTCACACACAACGCTCTGCACTTACTCCTGATTTCTCTCAACATGGCAACACCAAAGCTGTCAGTCAATACATGGAAACAAAGTAACTGGAGTTACTTATTTGAAAAAGTAACTCAGATATTTCCTTCTAAATGAAAAAGTAATGCGTTACTTTACTAGTTACTTAAAAAAAGTAATCTGATTACGTAACTTGCGTTACTTGTAATGCATTACCCCCAACACTGCTTATGAGGCACATATAAATGCCTTATTCTGCATGACCATATTCTAGATCCCTTAACCCGACCCAATACCTAAACTTAACAACTACCTTACTAACTACTAATAAGCAGAAAATTAGGAGTTTATTGAGGGAAAACTCTTAGTTAATTGTCAATATGTGTTCCCTAATCTAAAGTGTTACCAAACTTGTTTCCATTGTGGCCCTTGATTTAGCAAAATTACTTGAAATAATAATAATAATAATAAAAACAAAACTTTAACTGAAATGAAATGGAAAAAATGTGCTTATTTAATTTTATTTTAGTTAGTTATTAGGTAGTTTATTTTAGTTAGTTCTTATTTTCATTTAAAACTAAAACTGAAATAAAAATGAATAAAAACTATATAGATATATTAAAAAACTAATAAAAATGGACACAACTAAATTACTAAAACATTAAAATTTACATTTTAAATATAAAATAAAAACTAATTAAACATATTAATTAAAATTGTAATAGTATCTTAATGATACTAAAATAACACTGATTTAAGTAATGTGTATCAAGAGTAAATAACGTTAACATAATGCTAAATATTAAGAACACATGCAAATGAAATGTATGTAATACTGATTAAGGAACCTTGCATAATCTGAAGGACGTCATTCACTTTATTCAGGCCCCAGAAGAGATCCCCACTGGTCTCAGGCCGTATCTCTTTGGCAGCCAGCATATTTTTCGGGCTTTTGCTCAGATGATTTAACAGTCCTATGGTTTCCTAAGAGCAGGAACAGAACATTCACTTATAATAATATAACATTCTGCTCACAAGTATGTATTATTGGAGAAAGCAGTTATTATGCTTCAGAACTACTTCTGCAAGAACCTTTATGATAGTGTTCATAGACACAGCAGCAGCTGCTGTTGTTTTCTTGGAGGTGCCAGCCTTGTCTTTGTTAGGGAGAATGCGTGGTTTGATGTGTCTGAAGATAGTTATGATCAGGATGTTGATGGGGAACATGAAAAGGCCGCTCTCTATGGCTACCATGAACTCCTGCCATGTCAGTTCAAAAGAGCCTGTAATATCCAAGAAAATATTTTGTGTACATTTATAAAAGGAACTATTATTAAAGGGATAGTTCACCCAAAAAAGAGAATTCTGTCCCTATGGAAGTCAATGGCTACCAACAACTCTTTGGTCACCCACATTGTTAAAAAAAAACTTATTTTGTGTTCAACAGAAGATAGAAATTCATACAGGTCTGAAACAATGTCAGGGTGAGGGTGATAAAATTTCCACTTTTGGGTGAACCAATTAACTAACTGATGTCATTATGCATTATTTTTTATAATATATATATATATATATATATATATAATGCTTATGTGTAATGAACATAAATTAATAAGCAACTGAATAAAACATGCTCCCTTCAAGCATGACATTCTCAAACAGGATGCATTGCATAAAAGTAGCCGAGTGGTGTTGAGAGTGAGGCATTTGTGCCCATTTGTGCATTACATAACTTTAAAAAATTAAACATTCCGCAGGGAAGTTTTCTAACCTATCTTTAGAAGGACAGGCGACTCTTCATCAATAGGAAGGTTCCAGAACATGATGTTAATGGCCATGGTGCAGAGCAGCAGAGACATGCAGCATGACACTCTCTGAACACGTGTGAAAGGACTGCGCCGTGGAGGGTCGACAATTGACACCCAGATGTGCTCATCCCGAAAACCAGAAGATGTCCGGGTCTGGAAGATATTGCTGGGATGGGGGTTGGTAGGGAAGGTACATATATCCAAAATTATTACTTGAAAATACTTTAAAATGAACATTACCACTCTAAAGACTGATCGTTTCTCATTGTCTTAAAGGCTTATAGAGAATGTTGGACTAAATACAGTACTGATATTCAGTACAACTGCACAATTGCAAGTGTGTTATTGCTTTTATACAACAGTTCGATAAACGAGAAGTTAATATTGAGTAAATTACATTTCAGAACAAAATGGGGCCAATTAATTTTTTTCCAACAAAGAAAATATTTCTAAATGAAGCCAAACAATAATATCAATTATACAACAATTATTCTTGACCTAATGTCCAGAATGTCCTGGACTTAATGACCAGAGTGCACTGAGTGCACAGAGTGTCCGGAGCCAATAATCTAGAAAAAGAGCGGTTAAAATCTAAAATAGTTTGATTAATTTGATTTGTTGATCGCTACATAATTCCCATTCTTCCATTAATGTTATTTCATAATTTTGATGACCTTATTCTGAAATCTGGAAAATAGTATAATATAGAATAAGTTTCATAAAAGGTATAAGTTAGATGTAGTTTCTATGAGAATGTAAGTTTGTACCCAAAGCTTGCAATTTCATTCATGTTGGCTGAGTTGAAGGTCCTCCTGCACGTTTCACCTCTCAGCCAGGTGGAGCACAGAAAGTGTGTGACCTCCTGCGTCTGTAAATCCTGCATCGTGATTCTGTCCAAGTACCTGATGGAACATTTTGTGATGTGAGACATGTGCAACCTAATTCATTCATAGGCATATTTATTTCATGCATCACTTCATAGATCAGGGGTGTCCAATCCTGCCCCTGAAGGGACAAAGTTTAGCAGACATTAGCGCCAACCTTCCCAAACACATTGGCCTAGATGTATCTAGTAATTTTAAAGAATTTTATTAGTTGGTCCAGTTGTGTTTGATTAGAATTGGAGCTTTAAACTGACAGACTGTGGCCCTACAGGAGCAGGATGGACACCTCTGCCATAGATTAAGGATGAATTTTGAACGTGAAATTAGCATTTGGACTTAATTTGATGAAACCAGAAGGTTCTTTGATCAACAGCTACATTAGAGATAAAGGATAAGAATAACTTTCAAGAGCTATCACATCTCACAAACTCTGATGTTTGGCCATTAATTCAAAGTATTATAATCGGTCCCACTTTATATTAAGTGGCCTTAACTACTATGTACTTACAACAAAAAATAAGTACAATGTACTTATTGTGTTTATATTGTATTGCAAAAACTTTTGCTGCTATTGAGGTGGGATATGCTAGTTTTACTTGATTTTAGTGCTGCGTTCGACACTATCATGACATACTCATAGATCGATTACAAAACTATACAGGTATTCAAGGTCAGGCTTTAAGATGGTTTAGATCCTACCTGTCCGATCGCTACCATTTTGTTCATTTAAATAGGGAGTCATCTCAATTATCACCAGTAAAATATGGAGTGCCACAAGGATCTGTCCTAGGTCCTCTGCTATTTTCAATATACATGTTACCCCTTGGTAATATTATTAGAAAATACAGGATTAGTTTCCACTGTTATGCTGATGATACTCAACTATATATCTCAACAAGACCAGATGAAACTTCTAAATTATAAGCTAACAGAGTGTGTTAAAAATGAAAAAGATTAGATGACCAATAATTTTCTCCTATTAAATTCGAATAAGACAGAGATATTACTTATTAGACCAAAAAACAGTACACAGAATCTCTTGGATTACAATTTGCAACTAGACGGATGTACAGTTACTTCCTCTACAGTCAAAAATCTGGGTGTTATATTAGACAGCAACTTGTCTTTTGAAAATCATATTTCCCATGTTACAAAAACAGCATTCTTCCATCTTAGAAACATTGCAAAGTTACGAAACATGTTACATATAAGTACAATGTATAAACATGTATGTACACAATAATTGCATTGTAACAAATTATTAATTTAAATGTAAGTACATAGTAGTTAAGGCCACTTAATATAAAGTGGGACATTTAAATGTTTTTTTTTTTATTACAGAGTTATTTATTTTTACTTAAATATATATTTTGTTGTATTTTATTTGTGTTTGTTTGCTTGTGAAGTTAAATAAGATTAAATAAATTACAAAAGGATTAGTACGCAACACAAAATACTCACTTCATTTTAAAGTGTACTCTGTTTCTGCCTTGCTATGCAAAAATACGAAAAAGCATGCAAAAGCCGGTACATGCAGACACCCACCAGTCAGGGCTTCCACCTGAGTTGTCATGTGATATGTCAATGTTCTGCAGTTCTCCAAGACAGAAGGGCATACTGAGCAGGAACACATCCACCCCTCCCCTCTCAAACACTGGCTTCTCAGGGTCAGACAAATTGTAAGGTTCACTTTGCCCTTCTGTGAATTGGAGGGTCACCATTACCTGACAAAGAAAAGACTTGAATTAAGCACCTTCTAAACATATCAATGAGTATAGGCCAGTGAAGACAAGCACATAGACACAGGGTGTTTTACCTTCGCAGTGGTTCCAGCCCCTCTTCTGTGGCCTGTTTGCACATTCACAAGGTAGTTGTACATGGCACATGGATGGTTGTTCTCCAACAGAGTCATCTTACGCTGTGAACACAGGTATTTTACCACATTACAGGTATATGTATCAAGGATCTTGGTGTATCAATGGCAATGGACACAGTGGAATCAGTTTAGCATTGAAATTCTGTTGTGTCAACATTTAAAATCATACTCTGGTGAAAGTAAAAAAGCATTCAAATTGATCTAAAAGTGATGTTTTTCTCTTAGCTTTTGAAACTGACTGATGAAATTAAGACACAGTAACCGAACATTAATAATTTTGATGCACAAACCAAAGCAATCTATTTAATGACATATTTATTAAAGGTGGGGTATGTATTTTTTCAAAAACGCTTTAGAAAACTGAGTACCAAAACAAACTTGTAGCCAATCAGCAGTAAGGGGCGTGTCTACTCATGACGCAGAGGAGAGAGCGCTCAGTGCACAGGACGGACATTAGCCAAGCGACGACAGAAAGATCGAGATGGCGGATAAAAACAAAAGAGGAAAACGTCTGCGGAACAAAATAAGGCTTACGATAAGGCAAGAAGTAGGACCCGTGTAAATATCGGATCAGCTTTCCAGTGCTGGAGAGAATTCAATGAGCGGAAAGGCCTGCGATCGGACGCCGAGGTTGCTTTGTTTCTTCTCGATAGGTGAGTAACATTGGTTTTGCTTTCACTTATTGATGACATCATCATACCCTCGGCCAACTGGCACAGCAGATTCCACCTGGATTGCGTATGTATGTGTGGGGTGGAGCTATCAAAATAGGGGCGAGACCCTTTTGGGGTAAGGGCGTGTTTGTTTTGGTGATTTAAAATATCAACATTGGCTACCAGAAATCACTTACCCCACCTTTAATGTCCTAATATGTAGTGCTCTAGGACACACCACATTAAACTGAAACCAATATCCTGAATTTTTCAGTAATTGCTATTAGGGTTATTGTTTAATGTTTAAGAAAGATTTTTGTGAATCCAGGTCCTGATCTCCAAATATGGCTTCATCCCTCCTTGAATGTAACTGGGATTTTGTCAGCTGTTTTATTTAGGTAAAAAAATTTAGGTTGGGTCATAGCACCTCTCTCCTCAACAAGCCACATGAGTGTGTTAAGTAAAAAAGTAAATGTGGGTATACTGTACCTTTCTATGAGCTTTGCGGTCTGCATACCAGGCCCACATTACAACCACCAGGAAGAGAGCAAAGAAGCAGCTAAGTAAAACCACCACTATATAGTTCTCATTTACTGTGGCAAACAAAGCTGCTGTCTGGGACAAGTCAACTTGGTTGGGCATCACAAAGAAGGAGCTCCCAAAGAATGTTGTGTGGTTGCACAAACAGTGAGTTAGGTTCGGCATTGTATTGGGACCAACCTTTGGATAGACATGATATCATAAACACTATGAAAAGACTGTATATTAAATGTACATAATAAATGAACAACCATTATAGAGTCTTACCATGCAACCCTCTCTACTCCAGGCGTCAAGTGTGGTGTCCCAAAACAGGCACTTGGTTACAAAAACTGAGACTTTAAAGGTCAGTGTTTTACTTGAGGATTGACCAGCTGGTAATACTGCCACCTTCCAGGTCCCCTCAATTCCCCATCTCATTTCAGGGGTGATCAGCCAGCGATAATTGTCTGTTGCACAAATAATGCATGGGAAAGGTTTATCTCATGACGATTTAGTCTTTATCGTTTACTAACGTTAATAATACATGTGAACTATTCATTTTATCAATTATTTTCCAAACGTTACCTTTGTAGGTTACATTTGTGCTTTGATTCAAATAGGTGGCATTTGCCTCCTCTGGTGGGTGCAAAGTAAAACTGAGAGTTGTATTTTGATTTGGGATTGCTGCAACAACCACAGTCACATTTACGTCTGAGATGTTGAATGTTGAGGTGACAGTGAACCCTGGTTTCCAGGCTATATCCACAACTTCGGGCTCAGAAGCTTCAGGCCGAGGCAGATATATCTGTACAGAGGGAAGCATCATTACCTACTTATTACTTGCAATGCAATTTAATTCAATTGCTTGATTCAATTAAACTTTTTAAAGCACTTATCACAATACATATTGTTTCAAAGCAGCTTTACAGAGACTAGTGTCTTACAAATCTCATAGAGAAAGCCAAATGCTTCTCTGTTCAATGTTCAGATACGTAAAATTGATGAAGTGAGCTTAATATAGTTATTTAACTAATATGTTGCAAAATGAGTTCACCTCAATGTTCTCTGCAAGATTTTTGAATTTGATTGAAGAGTTTCCATTCTGCAAAGAAAAGCTGCAAGTTGTTCCAGTGATGCTTTCGTTGGACTTTAATTCCAATGGATTCTCTTTAAATTGGAAGAGCTGTAATAATAAAGTTTTTATCATCTTCAAATCATGACCATGCCTGTGAAATGATTGTAAATGGTCTGAAATGACTGCAAATGGTCTCTATATGACAGGGGAGGGGTTAAAAAATAATAAAACTGCTTGAACAGGTCAGACGGGAAAAAAAAGAGTCATTTTAGAGGTGGAGCAAGTTGCTTGATTAATTATTATCAAGAAAGACTTTTTTTTCTCTCTTTTGGAATAATGTGCACTGATGAATCAGTGAACAATAAGACCAGAAATATGTACTATATTAAGAAAGTCAATGAGATTAATTTAACTTTTAGACTGTATAAATGAAGATTTACATTCCGAGAAGAAGGATGTAGCTGATTTTATGACTTGGGTTAAAAATTAGGACTTTGATCAGTGAATGCCATGTTAGCAAACCTGGACATTGATATTCCCAGTGGGCAGTTGACTTGTCATTGCAGAAAGAGTTGGGAGTTGGCAAGATCCTCCATCCTTTGAGCCAACAGATTTTCCACCCACGGTGCTTGAATCTTGCCTATGGAGACACAGCTGTACATCAAATATGATCCATTGCATATGATAACATAGGCCAGCAATCATTCAGCTAATAATGACCTGGTGACATAAATGGTGCCTGTTGGAAGTTCCTTGACAATGTTACCGTTAACAGCTAGAGCCTTCCCATAAATGTTGCCAGCAAGAGTGATGAGTTCCTCAAGCTGTTTGATAAAAAAGATAAAAGAAATATTCACAGACGAAAAGCTATAACAATACAAAGCATTAATCTGTCTAGAGAGACATAATCAGCCTCAAAATAATTTGATCCAATGATAACTTGACTTACATCATCCATGTTGTCAGGTTCACACTCTTGTGAATACAAAAGTATGGCCGCAGTGCTGTTCATAATTTCATCAAGCGGGTCTCCATTCAATTCACCGCTCTTTAGAAGGTGATCATATATGTTTTGCAGATATTGGACCTATCCAAGTAGAAAGTGAAAGAAAATTATTTACATTGATTCATCAATGTGTTATGATAAAAACAAATGGAATATGTGGTTTAAAGATTTTGAAGCAATGAGAATATTATTATTGGTGTTACGCAGGGATCAACAATAAGGATGGTATGTTGGCCTGGGACCAGTGTGAACTTTTCTTTGCCCTATTGGGCCAATGTCGGGTTGTCACTACATTTACTTTTGTTGATTATGTACATGTATTAATGCCTGGCAGACTTGCACAAATGAGGATATTAACTTGCTGGCTAACACAAATGAGGATATTGCAAATTAAAAGCTTGGTAAATATTTTTTATATTTTTAAAATTTTATTTATTTTTAGAAAGAAAGAAAGAAATGTTTAATGAAAAATATTTCTATATTATTACTCAAAATCTTACAGGCTAATACAAATCTGATGCTGGAAAAACAGAAAAAAAATATACACTTGAGACTGATTATTAAATACGATATACAATAATGTAATGTATTAATAATTAATGCTTTATAATATAATGTATGAATCACCTTATTGCCCTTTGATAGTTCTTCTGTTGTTGTCTCCAAATCCTTCAACATTGTTCTGGCATTCTGCAAGATTGACAAGAAGGGTTAATATTATCTCATGAGTTTATGAATTGTTGTTGAGATTGTAATTTACTTTGTATGTCAACTCTTGTAAATATGTTATATGCCATTTTTTTATTTAATGATATTATTTATACACAGTGTTTGATTATGGTCCAGTCCCTTATAAAAATATCAAGCAGCTAACTTCTTTACAGTCATAAACCAGTTCATCATGGTATGTAATGAGCCATTTTAAGCAAGTTTACAGATGGTTTTATATATTACTAATTTCTACAATAAAATTGATCCTTTTTACTTTTACCTTTTTCATACCCTTATCCTAAACTTTTTCTTTTACCTTTCTTTTTTTTGAGGCCTGCTATCATAAAACAGATCTGGATATGGCCACCTTACTCAAATAAAACATAGGCCCAAATTCTTTTACAATTGCATAACTTCACCAACCATCAAAAACACAGTAGTATTTCCTATATTGTTTGTCAATGACGACAATGTGTCAGTAAGACTTCTGCGGCTCCTTTTGTTTGCTTCCCTTGGTGTCAGATGTGTATTTAAATCTGTAACGGCATAGCATTACATTCTGTTTATTTCATAGAAAATATGTAGTAAGCAATCTTATTTCTGTGCTGTCCAGTAATTCTGATTCACATCATCAAACAATGTTATTTTATGTTATGTTTGTGTTGAGGAGAGGTGATTTGTTTCTGTACCTCGCATGCAGAGGGAGCTAAAGCTCATACTGCAGTTGGGTGTGGTCACCAGCTGAAATGGATCTTTGACCATATAGGCGCAAGCAAAGTGATCTTCATTCACATCTTTGCCATTATTTTTAACAGGGTAATATGAGACAGGTTCAAATCCTGTAAACATACCCAAACATATATAAAAAAATCTCTATGAATTATATAGTGTAATTTATTTCATTGCCATATACTCTTAAGGTAAAAATAAAGGTTCTTCAATGGCTCTTTACACCTCCTTATCAGCAAAGACATTTGTATAGGGATCTTGAGTTGTATTACTATACGGTTCTTTGGAGATTAAAGATATTTCATAATACGTTTTTTTAATAAACATTGATTTCTGGCTTCTCATACATGATAACAGGCTGCAAAACCCTTATTGGATCTAACTGAACCCTTATTTTTGGGCAAAACAGTATGTTATGAACAGCATGATACCAACTAAAATATTGCACTAACATCAGTTTGCTCTGGCTAATCAAATTAATTCCTTCATACAAACTCTAGGAAGTCATTGGAATACCAAACTTAGTCACACTTTAGTTTGGGGGATCAGTTCTCACTATTAACTAACTTTTAACTACAACTTTTGCCCCCAATAAACTCCTAATTTGCTGCTTATTAATATTTAGTAAGGTAAATATTAAGTTTAGGTATGGGCTAGGATTAATGGTCATGCAGAATAAGTGCTTTATAAGAACTAAAAACAGCCTAGTAATATGCATGCTAATAAGCAACTACTTAATAGTGAGAACTGGTCCCTAAATTGTCCCAAAAGTGTTACCCAAAATTTAAATCAAAAGTTATAATGAGACAAGATGTAGCTTGTTACATTTAACTTACTAAATCTGTCAGCACTTTCTATTTTAGGCACAGGTTTGACTTTCCTTGTTATATAGTAAGGGCAAAGAATCTAGAGGAGGTGGAAAAACTGTGAACTTTACTCACCATTGATGGAATTTTTATACATCAACTCCCGGCTGACCCACCACGGTCCAGTTTCTGTGTACTGGGTTTGTAGGAGCTCCTTAATCTCAAAATTCAAGTCCCTCAGAAGATGTCCCCCATGTTTTTCACAGCTCTCTTGGGCTTCAGCCCATGGCATGGATTCCTGGACAAACTCGTACGCTATTCCCTCATGAATTTCCAGAATTCTCCTTCCATAATCATATTCCTTGTGTCCACTTTCTTCTGATTCATCCTTACAAGTTGTAAGCGGCATCAAAACAATTGAAATCCAACAATAAACAAGCACTTGCTTTGAGCTAGCCATGACTGATAATAGCTGAAAAGCAACCTTCAGTCTAGGAAAGTCTGTGTGGACTAAAAAACAGTGTGCCTACGTACATCTTAGGCAAATCGGAAATCTCACTTTGTGAAAACAGTGAATGTGAACTAACTTCATTAGGGAAATGGGAGCAGGCACTCAAATACATGCAAAGTCTGCCTTTAAAACAAGACTCTCCAAAAAGCCTCCAATACATTGTTATCCATGATCACAGTTTTGTGAAATTAAGATATTTTGTTTATAAGTCACAAAATCGTGTGCAGTGATGATGGAAAATAGTTCATTGTTATTCTCTGTATTAGGCTACTATACACCCACCCACCCCAACCCCCACTGCCAAAGGTCCAGAATTTAAGTCCGTTTTTTTTGTAATAAACACATTTTTAAAAATCCTTTTAAATAATGATTTGAATCCCCCCAAATAAAAATGATCTAAACCAAACTGAAGCCCTAATATTGTTAATAGGACTCTGCCTGGAGGACAGACGCAAGTAATTGCACGCGCTCAGTCGATCTCTCTCTCATTCACTGTCTGTTTAGGCTTGTTAAGTGCAAATCTACGGAGCCTCTGTACAAATCAGCATGGTACACATTATGTTATCATTACTAACTTGTTTAATATTCAGTCCACATGCATGAAGTGTAAAACGAGAAGGGCATAACCTTACGAAAAAAGAAAACACGGAAAAATCGCGGTTGCTGCGGTTTTTGCATTCCTCTGCGGTTTGCTCGTCAATAGCGCGGTATTGCGATATTGCGGTTATCGCGACAGCCCTAATTGTTAAAAGCACCACTTCTGTTATTCCCCTTCCACGAATATGCTAAACTGGCACGCAACATGTAACAACCTACTGCGCAGCAACTGACATTATGCATTCATAGCAAAATCTGTGAGGCCAACGACATCTAGCTGGATAGTGAGTATGGGGCGAAAAGAGCAGGAGAGACGGAAGAGAAAGCAGGCTCGAAAAATGTTTCCGAGTGAAACCGAGTCCAAGATGGTTTTCTGTGCGCACACACCTGAAGCGCGCTCACAGAAAGCGTGTGCGAATGTCGAATTAAGTTTTTAGAGAGTGCTTAAACTCGCGATAGACTGAAGTCAGTGATAGGCTAATGTTCTTTGATAATGTGAATGTTCTTTGCTTTCTTTCTGTATATAATTTTTGCGCTGTTTGAATAACTGTGGAAACAAAAGTGTTAATTACTAACTTACAATGTATTTATTAAACTGTGATCATGTTAAATACCCTGGAGTTTCACCCTCCGCCTATGGCCAGGCTAATAAACTTACTACTGTCTGTTATTAAATTAAACAACAAAAGAAACAGAGAAAATCACTTACTGCTCTTGACTGAATAACTCATTTATATGCATACAGTGAAGATTGTGCAGTGTTTTATTTTTACATGTATTACTTTATTAACTGTCTGTAGTAGGCTATTTCTGTGGTAGCCTTTACTTGTCACAACTGGTTGTAAACCACGCATCACAAGGAAGATGAAGTTCAAACAGTCTTTAATAAATCCATAAGTAAATCCACACACTGGCAAATGAAGAAGCATAACTATACACTGACGACACCGGACAACTGAACCAACACAGAACTGAACTAAATACACATGATAATGAGAAACACCTGAACATAATCAAATTAATTACCATGACAACCAACTCAAGGGAAACGGAAAACGAAATCCAGACCTACCTGAAAAAAATAAAAATCTGTTTATTAAATTTTTTATTAACATATTTTTTTGTCTTTTGCTTGTAATTAGCAATTAGACTGTTAACTTACCTTCAGTAAGCTTGAGAACTTTTTTATTTACATTAGTTAGGTTAGTATGAAGTTTTTGCCGTTGTAATGATTTTTATTTTTATTTTATTTATTTATTTATTTTTACATGGTGGCAGCTTCTAGCTCAAAGAAAAAGAATGTTAGGGGTCAAAAACAACAAAAATCCATAGACCTACCTGAAAAAAAAAAAATTTGTTTATTTTTTGATTAACATATTTTAGATCCTTTTGCTTGTAATAAGCAATTAGACTGTTTACTTACCTTCAGTAAGCTTGAGAACTTTATATTTACATTAGTTAGGTTCATATGAAGTTTTTGCCGTTATAAAGATATTATTTTTATTTATTTTTTTAACATGGTGGCAGCTTCTAGCTCAAAGAAAGGTAATGTTAGGTGTCAAAAACAGCAAAAACAGTTTTTTTTTGTGAAAAATCCTTAGTGTTTATGAATTTTTTAACTGATAAAATAGATAGCATCAGAAATACAATAACAAATGTTGAATCTACAGCATCTTGTAATTCAGCTTCATTCTTCATCACACCCAAAGAAAAATTACAATGCTTTACAACTATAGAAGAGGAAGAGCTAAATAAACTTATCACTACATCTAAACCGACAACATGTTTATTAGATCCTGTACCCACTAAATTACTGAAAGAATTGTTACCTGAAAGAGTTGTACTCATTGTTATCTCTAGGTCACATCCTAAAACTCTTCAAACTGGTGGTTATTAAGCCTCTCATTAAGACACCACAACTAGATCCTAGTAAACTGGCAAATTACAGAAACAATGCAAAGCTTCGGAACATGTTACCTGTTTCTGATGCAGAAAAGCTAGTTCATGCATTCATGACCTCTAGACTGGCCTATTGTAATGCACTGCTAGGTGGTTGTCCTGCATCTTCAATAAACAAGCTACAGGTAGTCCAAAATGCAGCGGCAAGAGTCCTTACCAGGTTAAGAAAATATGATCATATTACCCCAATTTTACAGTTCTAATCACTAACCCCAATTCTATCACTCTACTGTAGCGAATCAGCTCATGGGGAAATATGAATAATTAATCATAACTAGTTATAATTAATTATAAATATTTAGATCCGCTGTAGATATTTACTTGACCTCTCAGGGTCAACTGTCTGTCAATTCTAAGAACGTTAATTTTGGTGCCTCCAGGAGTGGTTGTGGTGCCGTGGTGGATGCTGTCAGCTGGTGCGCTGTGGTGATGTAGGCTGTAGCAAGGTGTGGGTCCTCGAGCTTATGCAGCAGGTGTCGAGGCTGTGTCACCTGTCATCCTGAAGTGAGTTGGTCGAGGTTTCGCTGTTGCGCATGTTGGCCCGTTGCTCAATCCAACTTTGTCTGGCTGCTTCTGGGGTGTTGACCGGTTTCAAGGGATGCTCCTCCCTTGGAGGGGTCTGATGCTGTGTTGCGTCAGGCAAGGAGTCAGAAGTTTGTCCTTCTCAGTACTCCTTAGTTGAGTTTTGTTCACCTTGTTCACAGACAACTTGGCACCCAGTATGTTTATTGGGTGAGGGGTCTGTGAACGTTTGTTAATCTAATGAATAATTGATTTGTTAAATCAAATGAAAAATGGTGTGTCTGATTGGTCCAGACGCTACACTACAATACATCACACTTCTTAAGGTCGCAGAACTCTGGACTTTTGGTAGTATCTAGGATAGCAAAGTTCACTAAAGGAGGTAGAGCTTTTTCGCATTTGGCTCCTAAACTCTGGAATAGCCTCCCTGTCTGATAATGTTTGGGGTTCAGACACTCTCTCTGTTTAAATCTAGATTAAAGACACATCTCTTTAGCCAAGCATTCACACAGTGTATCTCATAACTTTGTACTCCAGCTATATCTGATCAAATGCACAATATCATTCTTTACTTGAAATGGTTTGAACAACAGCTACGCTAATTTTTCTCCTTCTGCTTTTCTGTTTCTGCCATGGGATGGGCATCTCGAGGTAACTAGGAATTACACAAGCTTCAGTCACATTTTTCTATGTTTGTTCGCAACATATAATCGTTACTGTTAATCATGTTCAAGTTTTTTTTTGTTTGAATACATGTCATTAACTAACTGCATGATTTTTACTGTACATTTCTGCCATATGGACATCACTTTGACATGGTCACCACTGATAAATTACTCCTAAATGTAATGTAGAAACATTAATGTAGATTCATTTTCTGTGAAGCTGCTTTGCAACGATGTGTATTGTGAATTGAATTGATTAGAATAGATTTTTACTATGGTATATATGTTAATATAATTAAAGGCAGGTGTGGCTCGTGTATACAGGGCAAAGCCCTTCCAAAATATTCATCAACTTGAAAACATAGATCCATACAATACACTGTCAATAATGTAATTTGTTAACCATGTAAGGTCTCTGTCTTGTGAAACAGACCCCCATAAGCTGTGGATTCACCACGTGAATTATGGAACAGAAATATTGCAGAAGGTTCTAAATGTCTCCCCCACCCCCTCCAAGCCATCATGAGGTCTAAACTAATCACCCCAGCACATGACTCCAATATTCCAGTCTTGTCGTCATCTACTCAGAGGAGTGATGAAAACTAATCCAATCAGGAGAGAACACAGAGATCTTTTGTATCAGGACTGAAGAGTTATTTCACAACCTATAGATACCTCGTGATGTCTTGTGATCCAATGAATGGAACTCTCATATCCAACAGGAAAAGGACAAGTAATTTAATCACACCCTCAGGCCTGCAAACACAGGATCTATACGTGACCATCACATGACCCATTGAACATCTGCTTCCTGCCCCTTCCTGAAACCCAACGGACCTGCGTTCTTTTCTTACAACAAAAGAAACAGAACCTTACATGACAATCGTAAAAGACAATCATTTAAAAGTATTACAGGGCAACTATATTCACAAATAATATGTTTTATGTCTTATATATGTTTGATGTGTTTCCTGTAATCGGTGCAAGTTTAACCAATGTTGTATAACCCCTTTTAGTAGATAAGATTATTAATGTGTATGCAAACTACCCGATATTTGAGCTTGAATGAAAGCTTGTTTTATTCGCCGAACATTGGTGTTAGTGAAAATGTTATATTCTGTATCATTCTCTGGTGATAATACTTTTATCAGAAGTTATTAAAACTTGCAGAAATACTCCCCACGGGAGCATGTGACTTGTGCACGAAAAAGGGACCACACAGGGCGTGGCTAAGCCCTGCAACAGCGTCCGATTGGAAGATCGCGTCGTGTCGTGGACCAAAGTCAGTCTGCTTAAAATTGGACACAAAGCCCTCGTGGCTCGCTCGCTCTCTCTCTCTCTAGAACTGTGGCTTTTCACCTTGGTGACCGCGCGACAAAGCGCTCCCATGCCGTAACATCACGAGCGAGACTCCAAAACTCAAAACACTTCAGTTGAAACTTCGTGACTGCCAGAGATCTTCAAAAGCCTAAAGTCTTGCAAACTCAGACTTTTCAAGTGAAATTTTTATATTCGGTATCATTCTCTGGTGATAATACTTTTATCAGAAGTTATTAAAACTTGCAGAAATACTCCCCCCCCACGGGTGTGACTTGTGCACGAAAAAGGGACCACACAGGGCGTGGCTAAGCCCTGCAACAGCGTCCGATTGGAAGATCGCGTCGTGTCGTGGACCAAAGTCAGTCTGCTTAAAATTGGACACAAAGCCCTCGTGGCTCGCTCGCTCGCTCTCTCGCTCTGTAGACCTTTGGCTTTTCGCCTTGGTGACCACGCTACGAAGCGCTCCCATGCCCTAACATCATGAGCGAGACTCCAAAACTCAAACACTTCAGTTGAAACTTCGTGACTGCCAGAGATCTTCAAAAGTCTAAAGTCTTGCAAACTCAGACCTTTTTAGAACAACTGCTCAAGCCTCTGCTTCATCAAGAAACCAACCAATCTCCGAAGGGAATTCCCAGAACCACGTCATCCAGACGCCCGACCAGCAACCAATCAAAAGCCGGTAATTAATTTCATTGTAAAATTCAATGAGTTAAATTCCTTACAACCATAAATGCATTCTAAAATAAACCAGTTGTAAGTTATAGCCCCTTTATACACAGTTTGTGCCTTTGTAATGACTGTAGGTCTGTCCCCTGACATCCTCATTTTCTTCCAAAGCGAAAGTTCTAAATGGTGTCTACCCTGACTAAGTCACCACACCCAATTCCATTGGTTTATAAAACAGTAAATCTTATTAGTGTAGATGCTTGAAGCATGAGTATGCGCATTCCTTTGTGTATGATTTTGTAAATGATTTGACCGTATTATACAGGGGTCACCAAACTCAGTCCTGGAGGGCCGAATTCCTGCAGTGTTTAGCTCCAACTTGCCTCAACACACCTGTCTGGAAGTTTCAAGGTCTTAATTAGCTGGTTCAGGTGTGTTTAATTAGGGTTGGAGTTGTCTGGTGTCTGCAGGACTGAGATTGGTGACCCCTGGGATTACAGAAATATTATGTGATAACTCTTGAATCGTATCTTATCATCTGTCTAGTATGGTAATTTCAGTTAGATGAAGTTATTGTTGACAAATTAATGCTTGGTGACAGCACTTCCGCGTTCTTCAGGCAGAATAGAGCTGTTTTATTTCAGCGCTTCTTTAATTGGCTTCTTCATTCATATTTCCATCAGGATCGGCAGATCAGCACAAATTTGGGATTTTTTTATTTAAATGATGATAATTTGCTGTATTTCAATGAACATAAGCGGCTGATTTTACATTTTAAAGCACAACCATTGTTTTTTGTTTAAGGAGATGAGTTGTATGTTGTCCAATGCTTTACATGTATTACTTTGTACTAATGCTAATAAAATGTTTTTGTGACGAGTGGGGGCGGGGCCGAGAGCCGTGGGAACGGAGCGAGGCCGGTGGAGTCACACATTTTCCATCTAAATTTTACAAAAGAGGAAACCAAAGATGCCTAGCAGTACACACATCACATGAATTAAGTTATTGCTATTTGCAATTGTCCAATTTGATAATAATAATAATAATTTAATAATTGTTCATTTATGATACACCTTGTTATTAGCTTGTGCCTGTGATTGTTGATCAGTTAGTACACTGTAAGAAAAATATCTAGAAAAATGGAAAAGGTTCTAGTAATTTTCCAGGACATTATCCACTATCCATTATCCATTATCCATTATCCGTTGTAACCCGAAAGCACAAAATACAATGCGTAATTTAAAATGCAGGCAAAAACCTGTGAATTCTTTTCTTAGAGTGCATACTGACTATTAATACACTGCTTAAAACTATAATTGTTCAGAATGTGTAGTTTTACAAGTTTACTAGCTAATATAAAAAAAAAAATTAAATTGTAATCATTCAAACATGTGTAAGTGTTCAATAATTCAATGTTGTATATTAAAATAGTTATTTATATTTTAATATTATATTATGTATTTATATTATTTTATGAAGAAATCCGAATTAACATATAGAAATATATATTTCTTGCTGAGATTTGATGTAAAAAAAATAATGCGTCGTGATTACGTAATGACGTCATCGCGCAATGACATCACAACGTCATTTAGCAACTTTTAGCAAAATAAAATCGACCTTCCTTTAGCAACTTCCCCTGAAAATTAGTTGGCAACACTGTTAAAAGGGTCACCAGCTCAAGCAGAGCATGCATTTACAGATAAATAAGTGACACTTTTTTTCTTGTTTTGCGTCTTCCGTGCATTGAATCAGCTCCTGAGTTTCGCAGTCTGTGTGAATATAAAATGACAGTAAACCCTCTGTAATCCCCTGAAATCAGAAGAAAAGTCTCAGGTTTATTTGATTGCCATTGTAACTTTAAACAAATTACACTAACAAAAAAATACCAGGATATATAAATTCTGGGAATTATAAAACGAGGTTACTCACTCCAGTTCGCTCGAAGACACCCGCGGTTCCGCGGCGTGGTCTCCACCTCAGTGCAGAGCAAGAACTCTCACATCTTGCGATCCGAGGTGAAGAATTTACTGGCAAAAGGAGCTGTAGAGACGGTTCCGCCAGCTCAGAGTGAGTCAGGCTTCTACAGCCGTTACTTCCTCATCCCCAAAAAGGATGGCGGCCTCCGGCCCGTCCTCGATCTCAGACACCTGAACCGTGCCCTCATGAAACGGCTGTTCAGAATGAGTACCCTGAAGCAGATCCTCTCGCAAATACGCCCAGGGGACTGGTCCTTTTCTCTGGATCTGAAAGATGCTTACTTTAACATCCAGGTAGCCCCCCATCACAGACGATTGGGAGCAGTTTTCGACTCAGTCCACATGAGGGCGGTAGTCGCGCCAGAACGTGCATTGGCCATACAGAAGCTCGCGGCGTCTTTCAAAATCGGAGCCTCTCGCCCTCTCAGGTCATTTCAAAGGATGCTGGGCCTCATGGCCTCTTCATCACCGGTACTACAGCTGGGCCTGCTCCACATGAGACCCCTTCAGTACTGGCTGAAACCGCAAATTCAGCCCCATGCGTGGCGTCACGGACGCATTCGTGTCAGGGTGAGCCAGGCCTGTGTAACAGCTCTGGCCCCTTGGAAAGACCCACAGTGGTTCAAGCAGGGCGTGACTATGGGCTTGATTCACAGAAGGAAGGTTGTCTCGACAGATGCATCCAACACGGTTTGGGGAGCTCTGTGCGAGGGCAGACCGACCTTTGGCTCCTGGTCAGATACAGAAGGCCGGCTACACATCAACTGCCTCAAGATGTTGGCAGTATGTCGAGCCCTTCAGACCTTCTTACCGGACCTGAAGGGATTCCTATATAAATCGCCAAGGCGGGCTCACCTCGAATCGAGATGGTAAAACGCCTCTTGGAGTGGGCACATCTCAACCTGCATTCATTGAGGGCAGCACATGTACCCGGCATATTGAACCGAGGAGCAGACATGCTATCTCGGAGCAATGTCCCCTCAGAGGAGTGGATGCTCCACCCGCAAACGGTTCAAAAAATCTGGGAGATCTTTGGCAGGGCAGAGGTCGACCTCTTTGCCTCACAAGACAACTCTCACTGCCCAACTTATTTTTCGAAAAGCAAGGATGCGTTGGCCCACGATTGGCCCAACCTCCTCCTGTATGCTTTTCCCCCGATCGTTCTGATCCCACAGGTAATCAGACGAGTCAGGGAACACAGACACAGAGTCTTTCTGGTGGCCCCGCTCTGGAAGAACCAGTTTTGGGTTTCAGAGCTGTCTCAGCTGCTGACAGCAGCCCCGTGGCCCATTCCCCTGAGGCAGGACCTTCTCTCTCAGACGAACAGGACGATTTGGCACCCCCAGCCCGAGCTGTGGGCTCTGCACCTCTGGGCTCTCGATGGGAATCAGTAGATCTCCCTGAGAGCGTCCTGAATACTATCTCACAGACTAGAGCCCCATCTACGAGACGCCTCTATGCCCTTAAGTGGTCGGTCTTTTCCGCCTGGTGCACAACCCGTGGCGAAGACCCAGTTTCATGTGACATACCGGTGATATTGTCCTACCTTCAAGAGCTGTTGGACAAGGGCCGCTCCCCTTCCACCCTTAACGTCTATGTGGCAGCTATAGCAGCTTCACATGCTCCTATAGCCGGACAGTCTGTGGGCAGGAACAACTTAGTTGTCCGTTTCCTGAGAGGACCCAGGAGGCTCAATCTGCCCCGGTCCCCCACGGTCCTGAGAGCCCTCAAGGGCTCCCCCTTTGAGCCACTACAGTCTGCAGACTTACAAACCCTGTAGTTGAAAACCGCTCTGCTACTGGCATTAGCATCGGTTGAACGAGTAGGTGACTTGCAGGCTCTCTTGGTAAGTCCTGCCTGTCTTGGGTTTGGGCCTAACAAAGTCGTCCTAAAACCAAGACATGGGTACGTTCCTAAGGTGCTCTACACCCCGTTTAGAGCCCAGGTTATTACTCTCGCTGCGCTTCCTCCTTCTGAGGAGGACCAGGAACTTAACTTTCTCTGCCCAGTTAGGCCGCTAAAAATTTACATCGAGCGTTCCGCCCCATTCAGGAGGCCGGAACAACTCTTTGTATGATTTGGAGGCCGCACCAAAGGGTCCTCGGTCACAAAGCAGAGGATTTCTTGATGATTAGTTGACGCTATCACGCTAGCATACTCCTCCCTGGGTCTCCAGAGCCCCATAGGAGTCAGGGCCCATTCCACTCGGGACATAGCCTCTTCCTGGGCGTGGTCTAGCGGTGTGTCCATAGCAGATATCTGTGCGGCGGCCAGCTGGGCCTCGCCGTCCACTTTCACCAGGTTTTATAACTTGGAAGTTCCGGCCTTGCAGGCTCGGATTCTTTCTGCTTAAATGGATATGCGCCTGCTTAAGGCGGCCTAATTCTTCAGGCATTGCCTGTTTTTTCAGGTACGCTCTTGGCCCTTTCAGTAGTGCTGAGGCTGTACAGAGCCGTTGGAACGATTGTCCAAGGCCGGGCTGACCTCAGTGAGTCCTCTTGCCTCCCGCAGGGCTCACCCTGTTTTTAATTGGCCCCTCTGAGCCTGTTATGCTCAAGGCCAGTTCATGTTAGTCGTTCCTCTTTCATGATACTGCGGGATTGTATTGGTTCCCCATAAGCTTCTAGCGACGCAGTATGAGTGAAGTATCGAAAGGGAACGTACTCAGTTACTTGCGTAACTTCGGTTCCCTGAGATACGGGAACGAGTACTGTGTTCCTTGCCGTGCCATGATGCTGCACGGCTCACTGTCGTCGCTTCAGTCGAATTTACCTGAGATCCTGTGGCGAAATGCCCGCTTATATAGCCAGATGGCCCCACCCATTCTGGCGGCCTCTGGCGGGCTGCCGAGCCATTGGTTCGTTTTTTATTTACTGCACGAACCAATGGCTGTGCAGTTACACTGCGTGATTGTAAAAGACTTCAGTCCTCAGAGAAAAATGAGTTTTTCCCCATAAGCATCTAGCGACGCAGTACTCGTTCCCGTATCTCAGGGAACTGAGGTAACGTAAGTAACCGAGTACGTTTTCTCATCTTGGCATTAAATTACAGAAAACTAGTTGATGCTAGTTGACACCTTTCGTTCGTTTGACCAACATAATCAGTCTCTGAATATTTTTTTCCTCTTTTGTACTGTACAGTCATGCAATTTTTTTCTTCTTAAATTAATTGAACTTTATTAACTCCTGGATGATGATTTCATTTAATTTGAATGCCCAAATCCATGCTAGACTCTGAAATATTTAATCAACATTGTGTATAAAATGTAAACATTCAGTTTTGATTAATTCTGTTTAGTTTGTTATTTGGCCAATAACACTAACAAAATCAATAACACAGTTGACAATTGCAGTACAATTGCTTTTACAATTGCAGTAAAAGACATTAAACATACGCACAGTCCAGAGTGCTAATGGTGCGTACATTATTATGCCAAGTAAATTTTTTTCCAAATTCTGATGTTTGCATGGGAAATGGACATTTCAGTGCCTAGTTTTTGATTATACAAGAGATTTATTTAGCCCTCCGAGTCTGGGATTTGTGCTGGCCAGTCATGTTCTCTAAAATGTCACTGTGTGCTGGAAGATTTGTAAGACTTGCCACTAAGCATTAATATATATTTTTGCTTTAATTGCAGAGTGGTTTTCCATATACTTGGCCATGTAGTGTATGAGTATTATATTGGGATAGGTAATTTAAAAACCTCTATTGATTTACCACTTTTAGTTGGTCAGGACATTGTTGCAGTGTTTAATATTTTTGGCGAAGTTACATTTTATTTTGTTTTTTCACATTTATTTCCATCAGGAAGTGCATGTGATGGGTCACAAGTTCCAGAACCCAGTTGGGTTAGCAGCAGGCTTTGACAAGCACGGCGAGTCGGTGGATGGCCTCTATAGACTGGGTTTTGGTTTTGTGGAGGTGGGAACTGTAACCCCAAAGGCACAGGATGGAAACCCAAAGCCACGTGTCTTTAGACTGGAGTCAGACCAAGCCGTCATTAACAGGTATAGCTACATTTTCACTGCAAAGACAGACCTACCATGGTATGTCTTCAAGCTCTCAGAATAGAATTTTGATGGCTATTTTTACCCTTTAAAGCAGTATTTTGCAGCATTTGTCTTTGTACCTTTGGGTTGTCTTTAGCCACCTCAGCAAAGCCACTTCAGTAAGGTTCACATTCCCCTTCATCTGGTGCTGCACATACAGTATTTAGCATAAATGAGTACACCCCCTCTGAATTAATCAATTATTCTTTACTTAAAGACATATTAGGATTATTTGGAGATGTAATTTTCAAGCAAGTCTGCTTGATCAATTACCAAAGAAGCATTTCAGAATTATTCAGGAAAATATTTTCTTATCAAAGTGATAAAATGTTGTTTCAAAAATAAGTACACCCTCCTGAAAGTTAAGTAATAAAACTAATACATTATTTTATAATTTTTATTTTATTTTGTATAATATTATTTCTTTATTTAAGATGCAAATAATATATTGCAAGTTAAAGGCAGTTTTTGACCACAAGATAAGTATGTTGAACCAAAACATTTAAAGAGGAGTAATTTCTTGACAATTAAAGGTGTTACATAGCCCACTGAATCATTCTCAGATTTAATGCTGACAACAATGGAACCAGTTGAGAGAGAACTGTTAGGATACTTATTTCTTTGGAGAAAAGTAACACAGAAATTCAAAAACAATGGACTTGTGACAAGGTCCTTGAAATAATCAGGCCTTAATTTTAAGCTTTAATTTCATGAAGAGTGATTTTGATAAGAAGAAAGAAGGAGAAATACCAATCAAGTGTTAGAGCCAGCAAAAGCTATGAAAAGAGCGATTTGTTTCATGTTAAAGGGGTCATATGATGCTGCTAAAAAGAACATTATTTTGTGTATTTGGTGTAATGAAATGTTTATGCGGTTTAAAGTTAAAAAAACACATTATTTTCCACATACTGTACATTATTGTTTCTCCTCTATGCCCCGCCTTTTTGAAACGCGTGATGCAGAAGTAAAATGCATGGTTGTTGTTCACACCGGAACTACCTACTGTAGCCAAAGCACAATAACCTCAATTGGTCTTTTTCAAGGCCCATATTTACAAAATTCTGGGAATCCTTACTATACCAAGTGAATCATTTTGGATCTAACAGCACTTGTGGAGTGCAGTGAGAAGTGCGTGGTTCCCACAATGAAGTTTGGTGGTAGTAAAGCACTTACATAGGGTTGTATGAGTGCTGATGGTGTAAGGGAGTTTTGCTTTACCAATGCTGTCATGAATTCACACACCACTGTGTGATGTAATTAAAAAACTAGAAACAGAAATGCTACTCTCTTCTCATTCCCTGCATAGCTGGGCATTTTTTTCTCAGCATGACAATGACTATATACATTCTCCAATTGTGAAAAACTGTGGAGAAGTACACTACCAGTCAAAAGTTTTTGAACAGTAAGATTTTTTATGTTTTTTTTTTTAAAGAATTCTCTTCTGCTCAACCAAAGCCTGCATTTATTTGATCCAAAATACAGCAAAAGCAGTAATATTGTGAAATATTTTTACTATATAAAATAACTGCTTTCTATTTGAATATATTTTAAAATGTAATTTGTGATTTCAAAGCTGATTTTTTAGCATCATTACGCCAGTCTTCAGTGTCACATGACCCTTCAGAAATCATTCTAATATTCTGCTTTGCTACTCAAAAAAACATTTTATTATTATTATTATGTTGAAAACAGCTGAGTAGAATTTTTTCAGGTTTCTTTGATGAATAGAAAGTTCAGAAGAACAGCATTTATCTGAAATAGAAATCTTTTGTAACATTATAAATGTCTTTATCATCACTTTTGATCAATTTAAAGCATCCTTGCAAAATAAAAGTATCAATTTCTATAATTTAAAACAAAATCTGACTCCAAGCTTCTGAATGGTATAGTGTATAATGTTACAAAAGCTTTTTATTTCAGATAAATGCTGTTCTTTGGATCTTTTTATTCATCAAAGATTCCTGAAAAAAAATTACTCAACTGTTTTAAATATTATTAATAATAATAATAAATGTTTTTGTGTAGCAAATCAGAATATTAGAATGATTTCTGATAGATCATGTGATACTGAAGACTGGAGTAATGATGCTAAAAAAATCAGCTTTTAAATCACAAGAATAAATTACATTTTAAAATATATTCAAATAGAAAGCAGTTATTTTATAAAGTAAAAATATTTCACAATATTACTGCTTTTGCTGTATTTTGGATCAAATAAATGCAGACTTGGTGAGCAGAAAGAAAACATTACAAATCTTACTGCTCAAAAACTTTTGACTGGTAGTGTACTTGTCCACACTTTTTCACCTTTGGAGAATGTATATAGTCATTGTCATGCTGAAAAAATGGCCAACTACGCAGGGAACGAGAAGCAATTCAATTCAAAAGTTTTTTGAATTACATTACATTACACAGTGGTGTGTGAATTCATGACAGCATTGGTAAAGCAAAACTCCCTCACACCATCAGCACTCATACAACTCATAAAACTTTTGACTGGTAGTGTATTTCACCCAACTCTTGAACACCTCCGGGGGATTTTGTAGAGGCAGTTGAGCAACATTCCCCATTAAAGACCAGGGCATTTAAGGAAGTCCTCCTCCAGGAGTTAAACAGGACAGATGTGACAATTTGTCGGGAACTTGTACACTCAATGCCAGGAAGGGTCCAAGTAGTATACTCTCTACGCTGCTATATATACTTTATACTAGTATAAAGTTAAGGAGGACTAAGTGCTAGAATATGGCGCATTTGTTGAATTTAATCTAGAGTGTACTGCTTTCTTTGACCCTTTGTTTAAACAAACATTGGCTAATTTACTTATTTTTCATATAATAATGACATTTTCTCTGTTTTTATTAAGTATATGATTAATACATTAAAATTTTGCCATCTTTTATTGAATTGTCTTTGGGATCATTAAGAAAAAAAGAGGGGTGTTCAGAGGGGTGTACGCATTTATGCCAACTACTGTACTATATTCTAATATGAGTATAATCCATGATTTATAGAATAAATTATATAACCTAACACTTAGCTCTTTTCTTTTCTTTTCTTTTCTTTTAAGAAACTAAACATTTTAACTATTAAAAGTTGGTAAAAGATTGCACACTTTTGAGTTCTTTCTTTTCACCATGGAGAATATGCAAATGAGGTGCAGACGAGCCAGCTTCCAGTTTAGCATTCAGTCATGCACTTTGCTTCAGTATAGCTTTAGTATAGTTGTTATCTATACTAAATGATGATTACAGTTACAATTTTTGTTTTTAAACTTATGTTCTGTTTTTAAAATATTTGTTAAACTTCTGAAAAACCACTTCACATTACCTGTGATACATGCTTTTTGTTTATACTCAGTGAAAGTGAATTTTGTTCCAAATGGAAAATATTTGAATACGTATATTGTTTTTTCCATGAATCTGCTTGAACTTAATCCGAATTTCTGTCTGGACAAGGTTTTCTATTTTATAAGTGAATAACAAAAAGAATGTTTTTGGTATGTTGAATTTGCTGAAGTAACATTAAACAATAAAAATATAATTGATATCAGCCGCACACCAATATCGTCAGCCAGTGTTGTGAACACGTTCTTCACAGGCATTCAAACAAGGGTGGAGTCCCTCCGGATGGAGTAAATTAGTGGCGTTTGTCCATGTTGCAGGTTTTGAATGCCAAATCCTGCTCGCCATTTGAAAGTTGAAGTTTGGACTTTCTCTTTCAAAATGCTTTTGATTTGAACAAACCTCTAACATACATATGAAACTGTAGCATCGCTACAGTTTATGCTACGGACATGAATGATGGCTTCAGTTGTGTTAATTTTATAATCAATTGTAAAAAGACCCATAGACTTAAACTGATGGAGGGATCAATAAGCAACCGCCTAGAAAACTTTGGCAACCATCCAGAAAACCTTAGTGACTCTTCAGAAAATGGGGGGTGAGGGTCAGTTCACTTACCTGATATTTAATAGCTGATACATAAATATTGTAGTAGTGCCATGGTACAATAAAGATGTCAGATGGAAATGCAATGGTTTCGTCATGATTATCAGACCGAAGTATAATGGTATTTACATGATACTGCAATGAATCTCCATCTGGTAGTACCATGGTACTTCTTTTCTAAATGTCAAATACCTTTGTATAGTGTAAATATTTCACTAATAATTTATATGTTAAGCATGTGCAATCAGAACTAACAAAAGGTAAATAATATACACAAAACTTCCTATTTTTAGTCACATTTACCATGAAGGCAGCAGGTTTATGTGGGGAACTGGGGATAAGTTTCCATTTTTTATTTTTTCTCAAGACTGTGAACATATCTTTACATAACATAATTTCCCTTAATGCCTTGGAAATAAGACATTTAGTGCTTTTTCCTACTTATTTGAATACGTCTGTTCAGCTGTGCCAGGAAAAGTCCCACTGCCCTCTAACAGTATAAATTTCCAATATCAGCAGGTAAACCTCTTGGAAGAACAAGCTTTCTACAGATGCGGTGTCAGATTATGAGGAGGGAATGCGGACACTGGGCCCTCTCGCTGACTAGTAGTGAATGTTAGCAGCCCTAACACTCCTGGCCTTAGAGACCTACAGGGCAAGGAAGAACTGCGCCACCTTCTGGACAAGGTAGTTCATTATTCCAGTGCTGAAGGCATATTTTAATTGGCATGGGCAATACCACACTTTTTAAAATTCGATACAGATACAATACCGATACTTTTTGATACAATTTTAACGACACCTTACCAATACTGATTATTTCTTAAATGGGTATGTGAGATTTCAAAATAAAGTTCAATTTTAAAAAATTAATTTTGAATTCCATTTAAAGACAAATCACATTTACATGACACTTACTGGACATTAATAACAAATGTAGCACAAAAGCAAATATGGGCACAATTAAATAAAAAATCTCTACCAATAGGTGTAAAAATAATATTGTATTTTAAAGAAATGTTGTGATTAAATAATAGTGAAATAATATATTTTAACATAAATATGAATCGAATAAACTAGAATAACATGTATCATATATCATTGCATCTTGCTTTATATTTTTCTACAAGTGAAAAGAAGCACCACACCAAACTACGTTTACTTTCTGCCATTCTGTCCATCTCTCTCAGTATAATGTTTACATACATGTGACAAGTAACGATAAGAATCTCTTTCTGTTCGTACATTATACCATGATGGTATATGAAATCATCTGCTATAATATAATGAAAACTTTTCGCTTGAAACAAATTTTATTTTGTGAAAATTAGGGCTGGGTTTTGACACAAATTTCACGATTCGATTCGATTCTCATTCACAAGCTTGCGATTCGATTCGATTCGATTCAATATCGATTATTTTGGATATAGGCTATATCAGGTACAGTACATGCCAAATTTTCCCAAGGAAAAAAATCTCTCAACTAATGCTGTAAAATATACATGAGAGTCAGTTGGTACTACATTACTATAATATTGAAGGTTAAAATTGACTAATTTGTTAAAATTACACTTAATGAAGTTTTTAAAATAATAAAGTTACAATTACGTAATAATATTTCTACTTCAATTTATTTTTTTTAAATATAAACATAATGGGGGCTGTCATAAAAACTTGATGGATTTATTCAAACATAAATTAAACATTGATGAACATTAAAATTTATAATTAATATTTTATATGATGCATATATTTAGCAAAATGCCCCTCTCTACAGTTTATTTTTATATCTGACTAATGAGTTTTACCCAGCCCTAGTGAAAATATATGGCTACTTCTGAATGGCCATAAATGAAGAAAGATGCCAATAATCCGGGCCGTCCTTAGGGGGGTGCAACTGGTGCACTGGGCCCCGCGGCGAATGGACCGAGGGCCAACCACCACCACCCCCCACCCCCGGAACGCGATCGCGAACAGACCGAGAGGGGCCCCGCTCCCTATCTCGCACCGGGCCCCGCGTCAGCTTAGGACGGCCCTGCCAATAATGATGGGTATCTGTGAAAGCTAACCAGCCAAACCTTGGCATGGTCTCAAAGTTTATAGAACATTAAGTCATAGCAGTAACAAAGTAAAAAAAAGAAGTGTTATTAAAAGGAATTGCTGTTGAAAGTGTTTAATATATTTATATACTGCTGTTCAATTAGTCCTATATCATTTTCATGATATCACTGCACTACAATCAGACTTTTTTTTTTTTTTATAAAAGAGAGTGAAATTTTCTGGTGTACAGGCTGTTTTGCTTCAAAACAAGTGAAATCTGTATTGCCAGATACAGGTTGTATCTTGCATTGAAACAAAGGAATGACCAGAACGAGTTGTTGTCCTTAGTGTTAATCAGCTTTATATTTTCTTTTTCACTCAATCATTTGGTGTTGGTGGTTATTCAGGTTCTTAAAGAGCGGGATTCTTTGCGGAGTGAGAACCGACCGCCTGTGCTGGTGAAGATTGCTCCAGATCTTTCTACACAGGACAAGCAAGACATTGCTGAGGTCATCATGGAGGTCAGTCTTAACAGGTTAAACAGATTATGTGAAAATGTTGTGGTTGATTCATTTAGAAGATACTGGAAATTACTTTTTTGTGCGTTTTTCAGGTCGGTGTTGATGGTTTAATAGTTTCCAACACCACTGTTTCCAGGCCAGACACTCTAAAAGGTGCTAAAAAACATGAAATAGGGGGTCTCAGTGGTCAGCCTCTGAAAGAGCTGTCCACTCAAACAGTACGAGAGATGTACACATTGACGCAAGGTACGCTTAAATGTTAAAAGGCCAAAGCCTTGTTTTTATTTTTTACACATTTCATTTGTATTTGGTATTTGGACTGATCGATTGAAATATACAAAGTGAATTTGGTTTATAAGGAAATAAGCTTTTGTGTGAGTTTGTAGGGAAGTTACCCATTGTTGGAGTTGGTGGAGTGGCCAGCGGACAGGATACCCTAGATAAGATTCGTGCAGGAGCCTCTCTGGTGCAGCTCTACACGGCTCTAGTATACCAGGATCCGCCTGTAGTCAACAAGATCAAAAGAAGAACTAGATGATGTTTTAAAGTGAGTATACCAATGTTTTTTCTAGGTATTAAGAAGCATAAAGGTATTAAACACGTTTGTTCCTGTTTTGTTTCCTTTTTTTAGGGCACAAGGTTTTACATGTGTAGCAGAGGCAATAGGTGCTGATCATAGATCAACAGAGAAAACTAAAACCACAGAGCTAAAAGGAAGGCTCACTTCAAATGTGATGTGTTTGTCAGAGAGTTTGGCCCCTCATAATGCTTAACATTCTGCATTTACTGTTGCACATTAATGGTCTCATTCCACATTTTCTTTTAAGCATTGTTTTGGAGTCATTCATTTAGTCAAGTCAAGTCAAGTCTGCTTTATTGTCAATTCTTCCACATGTACAGCACATACACACAGAGAATTGAAATTGCGTTACTCTCAGACCCTTGGTGCATACAGATAACACTAACAGTAGAACATAAATACAGATAGATACAGATTAAATATAAAATACAACTATACAAATATACAAATAAGCTGTTTTGTGCCTCAAAGCGAGCGAAGAAGACTTCAGCCGGGAGATGGTGCTGTCACAGGTGCTTGCAGGTGCGTTGTAGTCCGTAATGGTCCGTAACGCTTGCCACACGCTCCCAGTGTCTCTGCTGTCGCTGAAACGATGAGCTATCCTCCTGGAGTACTGTCTTTTTGCCTCTCTTATGCCGCGGGAAAGGTTGGCCCTAGCTGTCTTCAGGCCCACCTCATTATGGTGCTGGATGTGTTGATGCCGACCCGAACTGCCTGAGGTCTTCCAGTCATAAAGTCCAACAGCCAGTTGCACAGCGAAGTGTTGAGCCCCAGCTGGACCAGTTTGTGAATGAGCTGTTGAGGGATGATTGTGTTGAATGCTGAACTGAAGTCTATGAACAGCATTCTGACGTATGAGTCTTTTTTGTCCAGGTGTGTGAGTGCTGAGTGGAGGGTAGTGGCGATGGCGTCATCGGTCGAGCTAGTGGGGGTCGGTGATGGTGTGGGCCTCCGGAGCAGACCGAGATCCCGCAGCTCTTCGGCGTGCGCAGAGTTTAACTCTAAAAATGTGGTTCTGCCGACATCGAGCAGAAACTCACGACTGTATGCGTGCTTAGAGACAGATAGACGCGACGAATACGTACAAAAACACTGCGACTCACAAGACAAAAAACACGAAAACACCTTTCTGTCGGGAAGGAGAGAAGCCGCAGCGTGTGAACGCGCCGCCATCTTAGTTCGGCTACCATTTACAAGGCTGGAATCTCTTACATAAAAATGTATTGCGTTTTAGGCATGCTATGGTGACATGTAAATTAATTCTTGGTAATTTAAAAATGCTGCAAACACGAGTGGCTTACATATATGATATTTTATGCATCTGAGTTTAAGAAATATATGAATTTGAATTAATGTTGTGTATTGCTTAAGATTTGTATATAGAATGTAAACTAATCACAGTGGTAATGCATTTGATTTCATTACATTTCTGAACTTTTGATATACATGATTTCCAAAGGATGAGTTTTATGTTTGTTGTATCTCACTCTTGTCTCTAGACTGTGCCTTTTCTAAATCCATGATATAAACTCTCAACCTCACTCAATTTCCGTGACATACAATTAAATTTAACTGTAACTTGTAATGTTTCTGGAAAATGTTTAAAATGTTTAAAAACTCACATGGGACAAGGATTCAAGGCATATCAATAGTTTTTTTTTTACATTTGATTACCTCATGGGGTTCACCAATGACTAGTCGCATAACTATCAGAATACTATCTATTTTTCTCTCAATCCCTCTTTTGTTGGAAACTTTTGTTTATGGAATTAATCCATCATAATTGAGTGAATATGGCCTTGGCCAATTTCAGTGGATATTCTCTTTTTGCGTAATGCTACATTCATGCAACTAGGTATAAGTTAAGACGACAACCATAGTAAGCAGTGCCAGTGTAAAGAAAAATGTACTGGTGCTTATAATTCCAGCTTAAGCAAATGTTGTTTTGAAACTTGACCAAGCTAAATCCTATACTCTTCGTAGCTAATTGAAAAAGGCATTACAATTTGCTTTAAGCAAAGTGATACCAGTACACCCTGGGAGGGCAAGTGACTGACCAAATGACAATAAAAATGGCGATGTTTTTAATGGCATAATACTTTTAATGTTTTGCAATATATAGTTTAGTAGTGTGCACCTGTCACAATTCGCTGAAGCACGGGCACGAGGAAACGTGGAGATTTCACAGAACGAGGGTCTTTAAATGATCCAATAGGGAGAGACAGAGGACAAGGATGACGTTCACAACAAGTAGACCCGACAAAACCAAACTGAACAGACTGGGGCTTATAAACACAGGGCAATCAGGGGAACACAGGTGCATGGAATCATAAAGTAATCAAACTAAACAAGAACAGGAAAAAGACCATAAAAGGAAACACAGGAAGAACTACAGAGGCAAAACGGGTCCAAAAGTCTGACATTTCGCCCCCTCCCAGGAAGGTGAGTCCTTGCACCGTAGATACAACAGAGGGAGGGATGGGTGGGAACTTGGGAGGAGGCTCAGGAGGAGGACGGACACGCGGGAGGGGGCCAGCAGACAGAGTCCATGGGGGTGATGAAGGAGAGAGGAGCCAGGGAGGAGCCAGGAGGGGCTTGGAGCAGGAGGAGTCAAGCTGGACCCAGGCCACAGCCATTACGATGACCCACGGTGGAGCCGACGGAGGGAGGAGCCATGGAGGAGGAATTGCCGCCGACTCCAGGGGGCCAACCAACGGCGGCGGCACAGGTGGCGGAGGAGCCCAAAGCGGAGACGGAGAGCCAACGAGCCAGGGGGATGCCAAGGACCCGGGGGGCCAAGGTGAGGCCGAGAGCTCTGGTGACCGAGGCGGAGATCCGGAGATCCGCGGCGGAGCCGGAGCGACTGAAGACCAAGGTGGAGCTGGCGGGAGGAAAGGAGCCAAATGGAGCCGGTGGGACGGAGCGACGAGGTGCACCCGGAGGAGCGGAGTCCTGAGGTGATGGCGGGTCGACGACCGACCAAGGCGGAGCCGGAGGGACGAGGGAGCCCGGTGGAGCTGGTGGATCGACGGGTGATGGTGGAGGCGAGGGAGCTAGGAGCCGAGGTGGAGCCGCTGGGTCTACGGGCCAAGGCGGAGTCCGGGCCTCAGAGGCTGGAGGCGGAGGTGAGGGACTCTCCAGCCATGGCGACGCTGGAGGATGGCAGACATGCGGAGCTCGCACCATATTGATGGTGGACTGAGGGCGAGCAGAGGGGCTGCCAGACGACAGCGGTGGAGGAGGCAGGAGCGGGCGGGCGGGAATTCGTGAGCCTCCGGGCTCTCAGGGCTGCCCTCGGGGATCAGAGCCTGATCAGAACACTCCTGGCTGGACTGGGAAACGGGAGCCCCCTCAGGGCTGGACGGGACCAGCGGGGACGAAGGAGAGAGGAGAGGGAGCAAGTCGACCTCCAGATCTGTTTCCCAGTCTATCAAGTCCCCTTCTAAGTCCAGCAGTCCCAGATGTATAATTAGCTCACCCTCAGCTGCGGTGCAGTGGGCGGAGCTCCACTCCGCGCTCTCACCGCCCATGGCTTGCTCCCTCGCAGTGGGCACTGTTGCCGGCTCTCGCACCTGGTCTGACGGGTGGGGCTTCACATCCGGGGCGATCCTCCGCTCAGTCACTCGGCATTGCGCTGGCTCGTTGATTGCGGCGTAATGGGCTCTCCATCATCGGTGGGCTCGGGCTGATGCGCCACACCACGGGAAGATGGTGGGCTGGGCTCTGGGTCAGGAGTGGTTCTGGCGAGATCAATCCTCTCGAGGACCTTCTTCGGACGACGGCGCTCTGCTCGCGGTGTTCAAGCTTGCGTCATAGAATGAGCAGAGCGTGTCGTCCAGGTAGCTGGTGGTGCTAGCTAACAGCCGGAACAGCTGAAGCACACTTGGGTCATGCAAGGAAATTATGTAGACATTCAAGCTAGTTTACCACAGATGTAAGCTTTGGAATGGTGTAGTCGAAATCCAGACTAAAATGCTGTGCCATGGGGACCTGAAATGAGAAGTTCATGCTCGAAAGCCTACAAATGTCACTGATCTGAAGTAGTTAATGAATGGAGTGGGTCAATAATGTTTTTAAAATTATTGTGGGCAACTGGTTGCAGTTATTGCTGCTAATGGGGGTGTTTTTTCCTCCACATAGGATGTTATATAACATCAAAGATAAATTAATATATATATATATATATATATAAAAAACTCAGTCCAATGAAATGAAACTATAAAATAATTTATTATTATTTTATTTTTCTTTAGTACTTTAAATTATAAAATACTAAATCTCAGGAAGCTGGAGCCAAAGCTTTATGGAAACAAAACCATAAAATTGGCAGTACTTAAATGTTACACCTTGCAAATATATACTGCTGCTACATGTTCAGCTAAACAAATCACAACCAACCAAAACCATTTTTTAAAATCCTTGGTTGGATAGGTGTGTTCTTTCTGTTGTGTTAACATTTCCAAATCAACCTGATCCTTGTTTGTCACAAAATGTGAGGAGTATTTAGAAATGCCCATAACCCAATCTTCACAAACGCTTAATGCCTAGTTCACACTGCACGATTTTCAAAGACGTCGCATCACTGTTGGTTTCACACTGAACGACTATCTGGGGTAGCATTCAGTTGTTGCTGTGTTCACACTGCACAATGGAACGACGACAGGAGGTTACACACTGCATGACTTCACAATAGGAAGAATCACCGACAGCTCTGTCTGGTGCAGGGTTGCCAGGTTTTCGCTACAAAACCCACCCAATTACTACTCAAAACTAGCCTGAAAATAGCCCAATTGCTTTCGAGGGAAAAATCGCTTTCGGGGGGTAAAATACACATTTTTTTGGCGGGGTTCTCCTGGTACAATTCACATTCCAGGGCCTAAATATCACAT
>NW_015645065.1:225424-234891 GCF_001515625.1 Sinocyclocheilus rhinocerous
CGTTCTAACACGCCCCCACATGTCTACCTCACTATGTGGGAAGATTTGCATAACTCCTCCCCGAACTTCCCGCTGCCCTGTATCTTGGTCTCTCATTGGCTGTAGGTCATCGCCGATGTGTTTTTCAGTCAGAACTCATTTCACACAGCGTGATTGTGAATCGCCGACAACTCCAGATATTTAGCATGCCAAATATTTCACAGGTGTCGGCGATTCCCTCAGATCGCATCTTTGATAATTCACACTGCGTGATTGTCACTCGCGTGAACGAGCACCGATTTGCCTCAGATTTCGGGCATTTGTCGGCGATTTCGCAAAACCTGTTGGCGAGTGAAAAATCGGGCTAAAATCGTGCAGTGTGAACTCTGCATAAGCCACATCAAGTGTTCTGGCTCTAACCGTCGTAGTTTGGACTTGATTTTATCATTATCTTCTCTCTGTTTATCATGCATGAATACCCCTCACAAATGAGTGAATCAAGAAAAAAAAAAAAAGAAACTTGAAACTTTCCTCAGAATTACTCTAAATACTGCTGCATTGTTATAATGTTTATTGCTGTCAAAAATATTTGTGTACTATTCATTACCCCTCCTCAATATTAACCAGACATACCAAAAAAAAGAGAAAAAGAAAGAAAAGAAAACAGAGGACATTTGGTAGGGTTCGCAAATTCTCAAATTGTGCATTCAATTTATAGTGAATATTAAAAGGAATAGCTCTACCAAAATGTACCGTTTTGTCTTACCCTGATGTTGCTCCTGCTCTCTCTCTCTCTCACACACACACACACACACACACAAATAAATAAGCAAAGCTTGTAAACAAAACACCCTCAGCCAGAGAAGTGTGAAAATGATTAAATATACATTTAAAAAAAAAAGTTATTTTCGATGATCTAATTCACTGTGACTATTGTTCCCCCTTTAGTACGTTGTATCAACACCTCTAAAGTGATCTTATACAGTGGGGCAAATAAGTATTTGGTACACTGACGATTTTTCAAGTTTTCCCACTTACAAAGAATGGAGAGATCTGTAATTTTCATTGTAGGTACACCTCAACTGTGAGAGACAGAATTAAAAAAAAAATAATCCAGAAAATCACATTGTATGATTTTTAAATAATTAATTTCCATTTTATTGCATGAAATAAGTATTTGATCACCTACTAACCAGCAAGAATTCTGGCTCTCACAGACCTGTTAGTTTGTCTTTAAGAAGCCCTCCTATCCTCCACTCATTACCTGTATTAATTGCACCTGTTTGAACTCGTTACCTGTATAAAAGACACCTGTCCACACACTCAACCAATCAGACTCCAACCTCTCCACTATGGGCAAGACCAAAGAGCTGTCTAAGGACACCAGGGACAAAATTGTAGACCTGCACAAGGCTGGGATGGGCTACAGGACAATAGGCAAACAGCTTGGTGAGAAGGCAACAACTGTTGGCGCAATTATTAGAAAATGGAAGAAATTCAAGATGACTGTCAATCTCCCTCGGACTGGGGCTCCATGCAAGATCTCGCCTCGTGGAGTATCAATGATCCTGAGAAAGGTGAGGGATCAGCCTAGAACTACACGGGAGGACCTGGTCAATAACCTGAAGAGAGCTGGGACCACAGTCTCAATGGTCACCATTAGTAACACACTACACCGTCATGGATTAAAATCCTGCAGCGCGCGCAAGGTCCCCCTGCTCAAGCCAGCACATGTCCAGGCCCGTCTGAAGTTTGCCAAAGACCATCTGGATGATCCAGAGGAGGCATGGGAGAAGGTCATGTGGTCAGATGAGACCAAAATAGAAGTTTTTGGTATAAACTCCACTCGCCGTGTTTGGAGGAAGAAGAAGGATGAGTACAATCCCAAGAACACCATCCCAACCGTGAAGCATGGGGGTGGAAACATCATGCTTTGGGGGTGCTTTTCTGCAAAGGGGACAGGAGGATGGATGGGGTCACGTATCGCGAGATTTTGGGCAACAACCTACTTTCCTCAGTAAAAACATTGAAGATGGGTCGTGGCTGGGTCTTCCAGTATGACAATGACCCAAAACACTAAGGAGTGGCTCCGTAAGAAGCATTTCAAGGTCCTGGAGTGGCCTAGCCAGTCTCCAGACCTGAACCCAATAGAAAATCTATGGAGGGAGCTGAAACTCCGTGTTGCCCAGCGACAGCCCCAAAACCTGAAAGATCTGGAGAACACCTGTATGGAGGAGTGGGCCAAAATCCCTGCTGCAGTGTGTGCAAACCTGGTCAAGAACTACAGGAAACGTCTGACCTCTGTAATTGTAAACAAAGGTTTCTGTACCAAATATTAAGTTCTATTTTTCTATTGTATCAAATACTTATTTCATGCAATAAAATGGAAATTAATTATTTAAAAATCATACAGTGTGATTTTCTGGATTTTTTTTTTAGATTCTGTCTCTCACAGTTGAGGTGTACCTATGATGAAAATTACAGATCTCTCTATTCTTTGTAAGTGGGAAAACTTGAAAAATCGGCAGTGTATCAAATACTTATTTGCCCCACTGTATGTGTCAGACTTTTTTTTTTTTTTTTTTTTTTTAAGAATAAATGTAAATTTTTTGCTCAGATTGGTGAACAGACAGAACCTCCGCTCTAATTTCTGTCATTGTCTCTCAAAGTTCAGCAGGTACATTAGGGACATTTTTTGGAAAATATGTAATTTGTAGGTGGATTTAAAAAAGAGGTTTAGAGAGGTTACTGATGACCATTTAGGAACATTCTCTGCATCTGAAAGGTACTACATTTAATGAAAAACGTACTTTGCGACTGTTAAATAAATACAGTATGTTCTTTAATAGTATGGATGTGTGTAGTAAGATGTACATGTACCATGTTGGCTTTGTCACATTATCTATTGAATCAGTTGCATTGCTTTACTGCCATTCACAGCTCCTCTATCATGGCTTTATGGGATAGTAAAGTTTACACTGAATTTACATTTCAGGAGGAGGTTGTAGGTCATTTGTATTCTTCTCACAGACTGTTTTTTAAATACTATGAATTCAGACATGCTACTTTTTTGGCATACTTTTTTTCACATACTATATAGTAGGAGGTATATTCAAATGCAGAGATATTCCCACCTCAGTATCAACATTAGCGATCATAGACACAAGGAACCACCATAGTCAGATTTGAAGCTGAAGCACAGTTGTGTAAACAGAGTTGAACTATTGAGCTTCACAAGGCCAGTATACTGTAAGTACGTTTAAAATTAACCAAGTGGTCCAAAAAAAGACACTTTACCTTAAATATGAGGTGATATTTCTCATTAAAGGCTCAATTCACTTTACTTCATCATGCTGTCAGGTTCTTTGATAAGTGCAACTAAACTTCAGAGAAATAAAAGAGAGTGACTGGATCTGTTACCTAGGCCTGACTCCTGAGTTATTCATTGTCCTGTACTTTGCCTAAGGTACTGGGCAGGCCTGCTCTCTCATGGGTGAAATGCGTGATGCACATGGACCTGGACCTGCTAGACTATATGACACGAAGCACAGAGTCCACAAACAGGTCTGAGAGGGTTGTAGGGATTTCTAAATATGAACAGACCCTGATATGCTACTATCAGCCATCATGAGGTCCGGATTAATTTAATCAAGAGATGCCACAGAAATCTTTTGTATGAGGACTGAAAATACCGCGTGATGCCTCGTGATCCAATGAAAAGAACTATTATATGTATGCACAGGAAGCGGCTATGTTAATCACGCCCTCGGGCTGGCGAACACGAGATCTATACAGCGTGACTGTCGCATGACTTTCGACCACCAGCTTCCTGCATGACCGAAACCCTTACTTCTTTTGTCACAGACAAAGAAACAGAGTGTACACAGACAATCATTGAAAGGATCGGAGCAACTATATTCACAAATAATATGTTTATGTCTTAAATGTGTGTGATGTGTTATTAAAACCATGATATCTTAATCGTTGCTTTATAACTTTTCTTTTTAGTTAATTACGATTACTGTGTATGCAAAATACCTGTTGTTTGAGTTTGAATGAGAGCTTGTTTTATTCACAGAACATTGGTGTAAGTGAATAATTGATATTCAGCATCATTTTCCGGTGATGATAGTTTTATAAGAAGTTCTCAAAAATGTGATTCATGCATGATAGCTGGCCGAGTAACTGATAGAGTGTAAACTATCAAATTTAGAATCAATTCGAATCAGGTTGAATTAGGCTCTTCAAATCCGAGTCCTATCAAAACCTGAATCAATAATAATAATTAATTCCCTTACAACTGAGTTAAAATTCCTTACAGGGTCAAGGGGAAGATGGAAGCCTGAGGTTTCAGACAACTCCCCATCATATGATTTATTAAGGCTTTTAAACAAAGTCCATGTCAACTCCATTCTTTCTGTAAAGCTATATAGATGCATGAACTGAAACAGAGGATGAAGTCTAGTTGTACTGTATATGGCCATTGTGATATAAAACTTTATCACTTTCATTTCGATACATTCTACATTCTGTTGCACTCCATATCATATCATATCATATCATATATCATATCATTTCATATATTATCATATATCATATCATATATATATATATATATATATATATATACAATGTGGGTATAGAAAAGAATCACCCTCCTTTAAAATAATCACATTTTGTTGCTTTGCAGCCTGAAATGAATACGGACACAGTTTTTGTTTTTATTCACCTGTATTTACTTAGTGCAACTTATAACATCCAAGTGAAATATATAACACCAACACAGAGAAAAAACGAATCACTGAGTTGGAAAAAGGATCACACCCCCCTCCTAAAAATGACTTGTAAACTCAATCAGGTGTAGCTCTGAGTGGCATTAAACAGCTTGAAAGATCAAAGACAATTTTTTATATAACTCCGACTGGATTCGTCTGAAAGAAGAAAGTCATATACACCTAGGATGACTTGAGGGTGAGTAATTTATGGGCTAATTTTCATTTTTGGGTGAACTAACCCTTTAAGTGAAAACACTTGAGTTTGTTAACCCTGAAATGAGGGAAACTCAGAATGGGAGGCATGTCAAACTCGAGAAAGCAGGGTAAGTCAAGCCCGTTTCTGAAAGAGAGGTAACTTATACTTAGAGTCAGTTACCATGGTAACTTACTCTGTAAACCTAACCTGGTTGGTGTCACAGTACAGAAGGAGACCAGGGACGGAGAGGTAAAGTAAACTGTGAGCTTTATTGAACAGGTGCTGGGAGAGGGAGAGAGATATGGAGAGCCAACGGGTTAGAGCAACAGTCTGAGGAATGGAAGGGATCGGGCTCACGTGATGACAGGTTCCTTTGTGGATCGGGCTGAAGAGGATGGCACAGAGACAGGAAGGTATCAGGATGGCGTCCGGGTTCAGTGAGTCAGCTAAGGAGTAGCGTAGTGAACTGTAGATCGGACGGTGAGTGACTGAAAGGAGCGTGCTTTTGAAGGTGGCTTGATTGGTGGCAGCAGGTGCAGGTGATCAGAATCCAGGTGAGTGAGATCTGGTGAGATTGGTGATTGTGAATGTGAACTGGTGTGAGCCGAGGAGGATTCTGGGATATGGAGTCCAGAGCTGGTGACATGACAGATACTCCCTGACATTACCTCCCCCTCCCGGAAGGCGCGTCCCGCGCCGTAACATACCACCGGGGAGGGGGGGCGGGCGCCCTGGAGGCTAGTGCCGGACTGGAACAAGATGGAGATAAGGAGAGCCTCCAGGGCGGATCAGGGAGCTCCGGGAGCCATGGCGGAGCAAGGACCTCGGGAGGCCACGGCGGATCAGGGGACTTGGGAGGAGGAGCCCTTCCTGGGCTGAACTGGGGATCCGGAGCCCTTGCCGGGCTGAACTGGGGATCCGGGGCCCTTCCCGGGCTGGACTGGGGATCCGGAGCCCTTCCCGGGCTGGACTGGGGATCCGGAGCCCTTCCCGGGCTGGATTGGGGATCCGGAGCCCTTCCCGGGCTAAAGGCTCCGGTGGAGCTTCTGAGGACCCCGGGGGATTTGGGGTTAGGCAGGCGGTAAGAGCCTTTGGAGTGGTATGTGGAGGTTCTCGGCGTGGGGCGAGCTGGGGAGACGCGGCGCATTCCTGCGGGAGTTGGATGACGAGGCTTGGGAACATTCATTACCTCCTCAACTTCCACATCAGAGCCATTTAGAAAAAGCACGAGATTAATCAGCTCGATCAAAGGAAAATCACTCGCAGGGAGATCGCAGCGGATTGTTTGGCCATCCAACCCCAGCAGGAAGCACGCACCTAGAGCGGCGTCGTGCCAACTCACCTGGTTGGTGAGCTCGAGGAAACCCTCCACATATCGCTCCAACCTCTGACCGCCTTGCCGCAAACTCCACAGCGCGTCCTCTGCTGCAGTCATCGTTGGGTCCGATCTTCTGTCACAGTACAGAAGGAGACCAGGGACGGAGAGGTAAAGTAAACTGTGAGCTTTATTGAACAGGTGCTGGGAGAGGGAGAGAGATATGGAGAGCCAATGGGTTTGAGCAACAGTCTGAGGAATGGAAGGGATCAGGCTCACGTGATAACGGGTTCCTTTGTGGATCGGGTTGAAGAGGATGGCACAGAGACAGGAAGGTATCAGGATGGCGTCCGGGTTCAGTGAGTCAGCTAAGGAGTAGCGTAGTGAACTGTAGATCGGACGGTGAGTGACTGAAAGGAGCGTGCTTTTGAAGGTGGCTTGATTGGTGGCAGCAGGTGCAGGTGATCAGAATCCAGGTGAGTGAGATCTGGTGAGATTGGTGATTGTGAATGTGAACTGGTGTGAGCCGAGGAGGATTCTGGGATATGGAGTCCAGAGCTGGTGACATGACAGATACTCCCTGACAGTTGGGAGCAGGTTTTCTTCATTAAACCCAGTTTATTTTGGTCTCCTCCCTCTTTTTAAAGCGTAAGCAATGTTTAAATACCTTATTCATTCATTTACACAGCAAAAATTATTTTCTTAGTGAGTATTTTGGAGTCTAAATTAAGTGCATTTTACGTAAAACAAGAAAAATAATCTTAATGCAAATGGGAACAAGATGATTTTTCTTACCCCATTGGCAGATAATTTGCAAGATAAGAAAAATACTTTTTCTTATGTAGAAAATGCATCTTGATTTAAAAATCTTTAGATATTTTGATTGGAAACAACAAGACAATAATACTAAGAAAAGCATTTTTTGCAGTGCAGGTTATTTTCATCATGCAGACACTGTGAAAGTGATAAAAACGGCATGTCCTTTTATACAGGTTCCTGTAGACAAAAGGCTGCATTAATTCGTAGGGAGTTACATTTACGTCGGGAGAGGATTATTCCGATTTTTTTTTTTTTGCCATATCCACATGCATATTTATTTGAGCGGTATAACATCAGGGATGCAGAGCATATTAAGGCTGCTGAATGCAGAGCAGTAAGGAAAGTGTCTCGCCCTCACACTCTTTCTTATAATATTTGTGTAGTTCCCTATCGATACTTCACTCGTACTGTGTCTGCTAAGACGCTTTGGGGAAAACTTCTTTTTCTCCGATGACTGAAGCCTTTCAATAATGCAGTGTAACTGCACGGCCATTGGTTCGTGCAGTGAATAAAAAATTAACCAATTATTATGGCGACAAAGCCCGCCAGAATGGGTGGGGCCATCTGGCTATATAATCGGGCATTCGCCGTAGGATCATCAGATTCTTCTCCTTCAGCGATGACTGCTAGATCTTCACTCTACGAGACTACGAAGCCTTGCCGTGATCAAGCCTCGCAGCGGATTCAGCGGCATGGTCTCCACACAGATGCACACGTCCTATGCGCCGAGGTGATGAATTTGCTGGCAAAAGGGGCCGTAGAAACGGTTCCCCCAGCCGAGAGCGAGTCAGGCTTCTACAGCTGTTACTTCCTCATCCCCAAGAAGGATGGTGGCTTAAGGCCCATCCTCGATCTCAGGCACCTGAATCGCGCCCTCATGAGATGGCCGTTCAGGATGATTACATTGAAACAGATCCTCTCGCAAGTATGCCCAGGGGACTGGTTCTTTTCGCTGGACCTGAAAGATGCATACTTTCACATCCAGATAGCTCCCTGTCACAGACGATTCTTGAGATTTGCCTTTGAGAGAGTGGCTTATCAGTATACAGTCCTTCCCTTTGGACTGTCCCTAGCTCCTTGCACTTTTACCAAGTGCATGGATGCGGCTCTTTCCCCACTGTGACAGATGGGAATCCGCATTCTGAATTACCTCGACGACTGGCTCATTCTGGCCCAGTCAGAGGAAGAGCTACTATCTCACAGATCCCTTCTCCTCAGCCACCTAGAATGCCTGGGACTCAGGGTCAATTTTGCCAAGAGCGCACTGTTCCCCAGCCAACTGATATCGTTCCTGGGAACAGTTTTAGACTCAGCCCAAATGAGGACGATAGCCCCGCCAGAACGTGCGCTGGCCATTCAGCAGCTCGCGGCCTCAATCAAAGTTGGAGCCCTTCTCCCTCTCAAGGCGTTTCAGAGGATGCTGGGCCTCATGGCCTTTGTGTCTCCGGTACTTCAGTTGGGCCTGCTCCGCATTAGTGTTAATTTTGTCAACTATTTTCATTTTAGTCTTAGCCTTAGTCCCGGGCTAAAATGTCCTTGTTGGTTTTTATCATATTTAGTCAACCTTATCCTATTTAGTTTTAGTCAAGTTTTAGTCGACTAAAAGTCTCAACATTTTATTCTAGTTTTAGTCCAAGAAAATCTAAAGTATTTTAGTCTAGTTTTAGTCAATGAAAACTTGACATTTTAGCAATAAGATTATTATTAATTAACCGTACAGCAGTATTAATTCTGGCAGCCATTTTTAATTTAGTCTTAGTCTTATGCCAAGTTCACACTGCACGATTTTAGCCCGATTTTTCACTCGCCGACAGGTTTTGCGAAATCGCCGACAAATGCCCGAAATCGGAGGCAAATCGGTGCTCGTTCACGCGAGTGACAATCACCCAGTGTGAATTATCAAAGACGCGATCTGAGGGAATTGTCGACACGTCGCCGACGCCCGCAAAATATTTGGCATGCTAAATACCTGGAGCTGTCTGCGATTCACAATCACGCTGTGTGAAATGAGCTCTGACCGAAAACTACATCGGCGATGACCTACAGCCAATGAGAGACCAAGATACAGGGCAGCGGGAAGTTCGGGGAGGAGTTATATGAAACGTAGTTTGCGGACCAGTGTTGGCAAATCCGCGATTGCCGCCGGTTGTTTTTTATGTCAGCAGGCTGAAGCGACCCCAGTAACGTGATATTTAGGCCCTGGAATGTGAATTGTACCAGGAGAACCCCACCAAAAAAAATTGTATTTTACCCCCCCGAACGCGATTTTTACTGGGGGACCCCCTCGAAAGCAATTGGGCTATTTTCAGGCTAGTTTTGAGTAGTAATTGGGCGGGTTTTGTAGCGAAAACCTGGCAACCCTGCACCAGACAGAGCTGTCGGC
>NW_015645065.1:250485-253687 GCF_001515625.1 Sinocyclocheilus rhinocerous
TTCTGACTGAAAAACACATCGGCGATGACCTACAGCCAATGAGAGACCAAGATACAGGGCAGCAGGAAGTTCGGGGAGGAGTTATAGACCAGAATATCAGTATTTTAATAGATATATGAACAATATCATACAGAAACAAGCACAAACATTTTTCTTGACCAGCCACAACATCAGCATAACAGTTAGCCTACTGCAAAATTATTTACCTCCAACTCTCTTTGCAGAACACCCAATCCCTGTTCCCAGCTGTCGGCGATTCTTCCTATTGTGAAGTCATGCAGTGTGAACCTGTCGCCGATCCATCATGCAATGTGAACACAGCAGCAACTGACTACTACCCCAGATAGTCACGCAGTGTGAAAACAACAGCGATCCGACGAGTTTGAAAATCGTGCAGTGAACTCGGCATTAGTGCTGGCCCTGCACAGGCAGCCCTCATTTAGCCCACACTATTATGTATGAATTTAACAGCGAAGCTCTGATTCGGGGATTAGAACTCTTGTTATCTGGCAACCGCACTCATGAAAGCTCGGGTAGAAGAGGCGTGTAGAGCAGTCTGCAATAACATTTTGTCTCCTTTTTTGACGAAAATAAAAAGAGGTTTTTGGTAAAGTTTTTATCTTTTTGAATACATTTTAGTCTCGTCTTATTTAGTCAACGAAATTGCATGTTGATATAGTCTTAGCTATCGTTTATTGACCTTATTGTCCTCTCGTCTTTGTCTCGTCTTAGTCATGGGAAAAAAGCTCGTCAACGAATATTTTTCTTCATTGTCTTCATTAACGAAATTAACACTACTCCGCATGCGGCCCCTTCAGTACTGGCTGAAACCACGAGTTCCGTCCCACGCCTGGCGTCTCGGACACCTTCGTGTCAAGGTGGACCAGGCCTGTGTAACAGCCCTGGCCCCTTGGAAAGATCCTGGAAAGATCCTTGGAAAGATCCAGGGGCGTGCCCCTGGGAATGGTCTGCAGGAGAAAGGAGAAAGGTGGTCTCGACAGACGCCTCCAACACGGGTTGGGGAGCGCTGTGCGATGGTAAACCAGCTTTTGGCCTCTGGTCGAAAGAGGAAGGTCGGCTTCACATCAACTGCCTAGAAATGCTGGCAGTGTGTCTGGGCCTTCGCACCTTTCTGCCAGACCTTAAGGGGACACCACATTTTAGTTCGTTCGGACGGCATGACGGTGGTGTCCTATATAGATCGCCAGGGCGGTCTCTCCTCGAAGCGCCTCTTCACACTGGTGGAGCGCCTCTTGGAATGGGCTCAGCTCAATTTGCGCTCACTGAGAGCAGCGCATGTACCGGGCAGGTTGAACCAAGGTACAGACATGCTGTCTCGGAGCAACATCCCCTCGGAGGAGTGGACGCTCCACCCTCAAACGGTTCAGAAAATCTGGGAGATCTTCGGCAGGGCGGAGGTCGACATCTTCGCCTCAGAAGACAACTCTCATTGCCCAACTTACTTTTCGAAGGACAGGGACGCATTGGCCCACGAGCGGCCCAACCTCCTCCTTTATGCTTTCCCCCCGATTGCTCTGATCCCGCAGGTAATCAGGCGAGTCAGGGAACAGAGACGCAAGGTTCTGTTGGTGGCCCCGCTCTGGAGGAACCAGCACTGGTTTGCAGAGCTGTACCGGCTGCTCTCGGCAGCCCTGTGGCCCATTCCCCTGAGACGAGACCTCCTTTCTCAGGCGAACAAAACGATATGGCACCCCTAGCCTATGCTGTTAAGCTGCTTTTTTTTCTTTTTCTTTTGCCTGTGGGATACCATGAAAATTAATATTAGTTCAATAATTTACCATTCTGCCAGTTTTTACCTTTGGTATTATAACAGGGATTAAGAATTAAAGTTATGTATTGACTCAGAAGTATGTGAACGTCTTTTTGTCCGGTGCTGTTGCCATGGTGAATCGTAATTTTGGAGCTCCATTGATCATGGTTTTTCATAGTCGTGGTGTATACGCGCTAAACTCAAAGGCTGCGTCCGAAACCGCCTACTCAATGAGTAGGTACTTAATTTCAATAAGTACGAATATTTAATTACTATAATACTGATTTCTCGCTAGAAATAACATCAAAAGTGCAAAAAGTTAGTCAGAAATATACATTTACACACAAACTGACCACCAAACGCAACGTTCAGACGCCATCTTTATTTTTTAGCTCAACCATGATGGAATGGAACGCACAGGATTGTGGGATATCAAAGGCAGCGAAGGATACATCTATGCTGCCTTCAAAATTCGAAGACAGGAAGTAAAGCAGAATTTGTATTCGGACGTGCCTTGATGCCTTCCTGCCTTGGAATGCTGCCTCCGAAGGCAGCATTTTAGAGTTTTCGGATGCAGTGACTGAATGCGATCCAGGCAACATCCGCCATGTTGACGTTATCATGTGATCTACAACGTTACAAGCACAACAACTTAAAAGATACGAGTGACAGGTTTAATTGATCGTTCTGTAAATATTTTGATGTTTATGAAATTTCCTCATTTTGTGGTCTTGTTGAAGAAACAGCTGCCCTTTTATTGTGATTGTAGCATAACCAATAAATTTTGGGTTGATTTAAATTTTTATATTTTTAACCCTACTAATATTACTCACAGTTTAATCCTTAAATATATTATTTTTCCTTATGATAACCCAAAATTGTTATCTCTTGAATATATATATATATTTAATGTGCAAAATGTTTCATCCACAAGCAAAACCGGCTTAAATCTCCTTTGTTTTCCTCTTTTTCTTGTTGAATTTAACTCTCTTGTTTCATCCCTCCGGCTTATAAACAACAACAACAAATGCAATATTTTGATGCATTTATTATATGAATATTATTATTATTTAAAGATATTTAACCTTGTCATTGTGCCTCTTTTTCTGTGTATATAATCTCATACTATGATGTATGCAAACCCATTATATTTATGTTTTCTGCTGTTTGTCATTATGATTGTTCATTGTTAAAAGATACAACCATCTTTCCCTGAGCTTGTAAATTATAAGTTCTGCAGTAATAATAAAAAAAAGAACATAAGATGGACAGGTGCACTAACACCTCATAGCATCAGTAACTCCACAACCCTACCTAGTACGGTTTTCCTTAGCGTTTGCAATATTGGTAATACTGCACAAAGGAGACGTCGATCAGCTGAAGATGTCGCCTTTGGAGAAGACTGTTAATTTTACACTTGAAAAATGTAAG
>NW_015645066.1:0-28902 GCF_001515625.1 Sinocyclocheilus rhinocerous
GGCCAGCCGTGGCATCTTTGGAACCATTATCATCCTGTGCCTTCAATTGAAATACAGATAACACACGTAAACCTACCCGGGTAGTGAAAAGAACATACATACTCCAAGACACACACACACCAAGAACTTTCTTGGACTCTTTCTTTATTTGAGGTTAATTATTTTGGGTTTATTGTGCGCTGTGCACTCAGGAAGCCAGCTTAGGTAGGCAGGGAATGTAAATAACTGCCATTCATTTTGTATAATACATTTCTCAAATTTACCTGTTTTGTGTTGTCTGTTCTCTGCTGACCTTTTACTATTTCAGGCTCCGTAGTCGTACCTAGAGGCTCTGATATTTTATACTATTTCAGGCTCCGTAGTCGTACCTAGAGGTTCTGATATTAGCCCAGCTTTAATTCCTTACTACTTAAATTAGTTATCAGTTACACTAACCTGAGACACGGGTTACATCTGCATTGCAGGTCTTGCTTTGGAGTCTACACAGCAGCAGAAGCCAACAATTTTGCTATTTATTTGAGCACCATTTTTTCTCCACAAGACACCTTTAGAACTGAGTGACTTTGCTTGTTCTGTGAGTGTCTTCAGGTAGATTTGCATAGATGGCTCATGAGTTCCAAACCACAGACCAGCAAGGATTACATGCTTAAATCTCATTTTGGGGGGCAGTTCATTCAAGTGTAGTTGTATAGACCATATAGAGAATTTTGAAGATTTGTAAACGGGACCCATCAGAATTAAAATTGTATGAAAACTTGTTAGGATTTGAAAGAATCCCACCAGGTTGTGACAAATGTTTTTTTATACATAACTCCATCAAAGATCTCTGAGATAACTTTCACAACACTGTGTTCTGTCAAATCGATAGCTGAGGTGCTCCTGAATTTCCCAGAAGGTTCTGAATCTGTGGTGCAATTGGCACATTGATAAAAAGCTACCATTATTTAAAAAAAGTGATCTCAACTGTTTCATTACAGGATGGACATTGTGTGACGTTCTGGTCAGTAACTAGTTTTTGTGTTCCAATGTGACTTTTGCAGGCTCGACGGTGAAGATGAAACTCCACTATCTCAGAGTTGTTCTTGAATACCTTATTAAACATATGCTTGGACCCTAGGACTACATCATTACCAAAAAGGAAATTAATCAGTCTCAGTAAGTCATCTATTTGACAGCAAGTAATATTATGTACAGCAGCATGAGTCATTATCAGCAGCAGAGCCTCTACCTTCATGATGGAGCCTGTTGATTTGAGAACCGTGTCCATCCCTGTGTCTGTGCCAATTGTGTGAAGTGGATCATCTGTTGGAATTTGAACCTCACTTTCAATATCCATTGCATCTGTATCTTCAAAAGATGCGCTAAAAGTGTTCTCATCCAATTCATCCCAAGCAAATAAATCTGACAGAGCCTCACCCTAAAGAATTACAAAAAGACATTTTAGTATGGGACAGGACAAAAAGTTAATATTTAATGATTGTTACAGCTGCACTATGGAAGATTATGTATATAGCTTCTGAAAAAAAAATCATGGCCATTGTTGTCACGGTCCGTCGGTGGGAGACGAGGAGATGACTTACACAAACTTGACTTTTAATAAACAAACCAAAGGAGAGGAACACTAACATTGGGAGCGCAGGAGTAACAACACGGGATGACATTTAAGACTCGACAAAAAAACATTGGGCAGACTACACGTTAAATACACAACTTAACGAGGGCCTAAATTAAACACACCTGAATCAAATAAACAAACACAGGTGGCGACTAATGAACTAATAATGGAACCAAGAAGACAGGAACATAACCAAATATGGGCATAAGGAAACACGAGGGAGAACTAAACACACGGAACATGGAGTCTAACAATTGTAGCCTAAAAGTTTGTTACAAATTTTTTTGCTGAATCAAATAAAATATTTATTTTACTTTTTGCATTGTCTATTTGATGCTTTTTTTTCATTTAACACAATGACTTTGTTTTTTGGCAGTAATTTCCCAGCAAAATTTGATGTGTGATTAATCTGCAATTAATTAGATTAATCGACACATTTTGTAATTAATTAGATTAAAAATTATAATTGCTTGACACAGCGGCTGCACGTTTTTGAGAATAAAAAGTATTTTAAGAAATACAAAATGAATACCCTTGGTTCCTGATGACATATTGAGGTCTTATGAAGTGAAGCATTCGGTTAGTGCAAGAAACCTGAAATCTGATTCTTTTCTGAAAACTAGGGATGCATCGATCTGATACTCTGTATCCGTATCGGCTCGTCAACGCATCAATATCTCATTCCTTTGTGCTTTGAACCTTTCTCTGCAGTGTGCTACACGCTTTGACTCTGTGTTGCTTCAAGTGCATCATTCTGCGCACGGGATGTGCATAAGCACTTTTTGCCGCTCTGTATTGAGCCTTTCATATTATAATACTTTTGCGTAATGAAAGATTATTAATAGCATTTCTTGTTCTGTTCTATGATAGGACAGAACAAGAAAGGTTAATAATAATCTAATGTGAAGCACAGTAATGGAGGCAGGAACATATGATAGATAGAACTCCCATCTATCATATGTTGCTGCCTCCATTACTGTGCTATTAATTTAAAATAAATGTTTTTTTATATAATATATTTATATATAAATATATTTACTTGTTTTAGTTTTTGTATTTTACAACAATACAAAGAACAATGTGTAACATTTTACCAGATTTAGTCCTACACTAATTCATTTTTTTTAAAAAATATTTTCACTAAATGCATAGATTTTATAAAATTGTGCACTCATGATTTTTCTAGAATAACTTTTGCTGCTGAATTATCCACTAACCTAGTTTATAATAGTATTTTTGTCACAGATTATGATTATATTATTTTTAATTTGTTATTTTTCATTAAAATGAAGTTGTCTATATGTAGCATATTGTGTTTAACATAAAAGAGTGACAATCAGATCATCACACAGAAGTATAGAAAACCTACATTGTTTGTTTTTTTAAATCAAACAAAAAAAAAACACTACAGTTATCAGATGGTATCTGTATTGGCTGATGCTCAGAATTTTCTGGATCGGACCGGTTCTGAAAAAATTGTATCGTTGCATCCCTACTGCAAACTGGTTCTTTCAGACAGTTCAATTCACTAGTTTTAATGAAATGACATAACATATACTCAATTATATTATTAAAGCACCTAATAATGGTGTGAAACTTGGATGTTTTACATGTCTACATCATATAAAGTGAACAAACAAGTCTTCATCAACTCACCTTTTTACAGAAACAATACAAAATCATAAAAACTTTAACCCTTCATTCAAATGCTGGGTTCATGCATGCACATATCAGCGGCCTGACGCGAACAGTTTCCTCAGTTCAGTGACTGTTGGATGAACTGGAGCGTTGAATCGGATCATTCATTATAGGTTCAGATACACCAGTATTTTGGGTCATTTCAAGTTGGAGTGACTGTCAGGTGTCAGAGCCGGGACTCAAACTTGGGTCTCTGGCACAAGAGTCTTAATTTTCACCACCGAGCCACAGAAGGTTGTTAAACCCCAAAAGTCAGACGCATTCTGAAATTAACTCGGAAGAATTTTTTTTAACAAAAAGGGTACAAAAATCCTTTTAGCAACGATAGCCACAAAACAGAAAAACCTCCAGTCCACAAAGCATTCAAAAGGAGAAAATAATCTCCAAAAACAAAAACTCAGGAAAAAGTCTACAAAAACAGCAAAAAAGAAACAGGGAAACAATCAAAAAGGCTTTCAAAGAAAAGTTCTTAGAACTAGAGCAGACTTACGACAGCAACTGGCTTAGGAACAACAATAACCAAGCAAAGATATAAAGGAACTGATCAGTTTAAATACACAGCACAGAACGAGACACATGTGAAAACAATAGCACTGATTACAAGAGGCACAAGTTTGACATGAGAGTACTATGGGAACCTCTAATGTCCAAAATAAAACATTAAAAAGCAAAAACTCTTGATAGTCAGGCTTCTAAAAGTGAGTTTTGAATGAGTAACTTGTCGATCTGTGCTGCTTGATCGTACTGTTTCAGACGATTCAGTCCGATTTGATGAACTGGTTCATCTAGTTCACCAAAAAGAACCAGTTCAAAAGAAAGATTAGATCACAAACCGGACACCACTCCAGACCGTTTGCCTTAGGCTCTGGATTACAGGTAATAATACAGTAAATAATGTTCAGTTTCTTGCACAAACCAATCGTTTCACTTCAATAATACCTCAATATATCATCATTATTCTCAAAGATGTGCACCCGCTGATTTGCATTTTATGAATCACCAAGGAGCACGGTTTCAGCTAAAAATCTTCTTTACCCTTCTACTGAAGAAATAAACATCACCTACATCTTGGATGGCCTGAGGGTGCATAAATTAACAGCAAACATTTCATTTTTGGGTGAAGTATCCCTTTAAGACATAACCTGACTGTTTAAGAGTATACTATCCAAGATGGTATTTTGCCATAATTTTGCATATTTGTCAATTCAAGAGCAAGAAAACACAAAAGTGAACTCGATTTGGTGTTTGCATGCTGTATGAGGCGTGGCTAAGCACACAGAAAATAGCATGCGAGTGCTGGATTGAGTTCTTTCCCCATGTTATACGCTTGAATGGTTTAAAATCACTTGAAATGTTCAAATTGGCAAGGCTTAAAGCAGAGTCTCTGACAACACCGAATAAAGTTCCCTTTCATTCGGTCACTCAACATCACGTCAGTGATGACCGACGAATTGGGATCTTTCCAGAGAGACCAATCCACTTAGACTGTAACTAAACGAGCCAATGGACATTGGCATGTGGATTTCGCATCTGGCTGCCACACCCCGCAGCGCGGGTATAAGAGGCAGTAGGTGCAATGCATTCATTCATCCTTTCGCTTCGGAGCCGAGCGGTAGTGCATCACTACTGCTCTCTACTTCGGTGTTGCAGAGAGACAAGCGAGTGTGGGTGTTACGGCACGGCAGCGGTGGTCACGGTCGCACGGCGAGAACAGAAAAACCATCCTCGTGCAGACAGCCACACCAGGAGTGTGCGGTGGCCAGCTCCCCTGCGTGCTTCAGCACAAAAGAGCATTTCTCTAAAAGAGCAACACGGGTGATTGCGTCTTTTTGAAGATGGCTTATCACCCGTGCGTTTCTGGGTGCGGTCGCGATCTGGCGCCTCGGGACAGTCACGATCGCCGTCTCACGTGTCTGGGCGTTGAGCATGCTGAGCAAGCGTTTGTGGATGGTGCATGTTCTATTTGTGGAGACATGCCCATCTCGGAGTTGCATGAAAGAGTTCGCTACGTCAAACGTGGCGGGGGAGAGCCTCTGTCGTGTTCTAGTGTTCGTCCCGGCAATCAGGGCAGCGCTGTATCTGGTCAAGTCAGAGGTGATTTGAGGATCATGGTGAGGGCTTCTCCAGAGGGAGTTCGTTACCCCTCAAACACTCCGTAGCCGGTGGAGCGGCCGCAGGGACGCGCTGGCCCCTCTACAGGGTTAAGGGAGCTGGCCGTTTCCTTCGGTTCGCCCCCTCGAGACCAGATGTCGATCGCAGCATCGGAGGGCGAGCTCTCTCTCTCCGGGGATGACGACCTGGCTGCGTTGCCCCCTTTGGGTGTGACAGCGTTGTCTAAGCCAGGTCCAGAGATGACCGCTATGCTTTCCCGGGCCGCTGAGAATGTTGTGCTCATGTGGAATCCTCCACCGCGTCCCAATCCTTTGAGGCTGGACGAGTGGTTTCTTGGTGGAGGTCGCACTGGTTCTCCTTACAAGATTGTGGAGGCACCTTTTACTGCCCGAAAGAAATCTTGTAGCTCCTCCGCTCTCACCACCCTCGATGGTGGAGCCGCTTTGGGGTACACGGGCATTCCCTCGGTGGAGCGGTCAGTGGCCTTGCAACTGTGTCCAACGGCCACTACCACTCTGCGGGGTGACCCGTGTCTCCCCTCACAGGCCTGCAAGTATTCGTCAGGCTTAAATGGCAGTGCTTACAGAGCTTGTGGGGAGGCGGGTATCTGCCCTCCACGCCATGGCGTTACTGCAGGTCCATCAGGCCAAAGCCCTGAAAGACCTGCACGAGGGTTGTCACAATCGGGCAGTCCTTTATGAACTGCGTGCTGCAACGGACCTCACGCTTCAAGCGATGAAGGTGACCGCACAGTCCCTGGGTCGTGCGATGTCCACGTTAGTGGTCCAGGAGTGCCATCTCTGGCTGTGTCTGGCCGACATGAAGGAGCATGATAAGGTGCAGTTCCTGAATGCTTCCATGTCTCAGAACAGCCTTTTCATTGACGCTGTCGAGAGCTTCGCCCAGCAGTTCTCGGTGGCACAGAAGCAGACAATCAAAGAGGCGATCAAACACATCCTGCGCCGAAGGAAACCTGCTGCTTCAGTCCCGGCTGCAGCCCCTTAGCCTGCTCCTCGCTGTGGGCGCCCCCCTGCAGCTGCCCCCGCTCCCACGCAGCAGCCTTCCACCAGGCAGCGTTGTGGAGCCGGTCGCAGGCAGGACGCGCAGCCCGTCCAGGCCCCCGCCAGACCCGGCGGTGAGCGCAAGTGCAAGAGGCCCTGAGATGGGCGACCCGGAGATGAAGGAGACTGTTCGTCGGGAGATGGTGACCGCACCACTTCCATTTGCAATTTATTGAATGGGATCGCTATAATAGGTTAGTGGGATGATTGTCCACCAACCTATTAAACCGAACCCATACAATAAATTGCAAGTGGGATCTGTGTCCATTTGCAGTTTATTGAATGGGATCGCTATAATAGATTAGTGGGACGATTGTCCACCAACCTATTAAACCAATCCCATTCAATAAATGGGGAGTGGGATGTGTGTCCATTTGCAATTTAATCAATGGGGATGGCTTTTAGAGGTTTTTGGACAATAGTCCTTCCAACCAATTAAATAAATTGAAATCCCATTTAAATCCCATTGAATAAATTGGTAATGGACACCTGTACCACAAGCAATTTATTTTTTAGACAAAAAAAAAACGAGACAAAAGGAAGTTTTCAAATCTTTATATGAACAATGTCAGTCAACCAAACTAGAACACGAACTGTTCGAAACAACAGACAAAACAAAATGCAAACATCAAACACATGAAATCAAAACAAACAAACTATTTACAAAAGGGGCTTTTGAGAACCCCTCAGTCTCCTTTTGGCCAGTCCCAAGAGTTTTTGTGCAGCTTGTAGCTTCTGTGGCGACTTAAGTGGGGAGAGCCGCACGACTGGTGAAAAATGTCCCCTGGTCTTCTTCGGGCTGAAGCGCCTCTTTTTCACTGGGGTTTCTCTCTCCTGGAAATAGTGAGAAAGGCAAAGAGTTAGTGAACATGAAAGAGTGAAAAATTTAAGGGGGTCTGAATACTTTCCGTACCCACTGTACCTACTTGCCACAAACAGTTGAACCAATCCATGAGAAACTGGACTTATTGAAGCAGACTCCCTGGACTCTGGGCTTGCTTCACCATGGGGAGGGCTGGCGGAGGGGGACTGGCCGGGGCACTTTGGTTTCCCAGGCACAGGCGCCACGTCCTCACCCTCCACGGCTGACTCGCCTGCTTTGCATTGAGGTTCAAAGCGTAGAACCTGTCAACCGTGGAGGTGTCATGGCACATAAACTGTGCCACTTTGTGCCTGTTCTCTGGGCAGTGGGTGTTCTTCGCCTGTTCGGAGAGAGGAAAGCATAGGCAAAGAGTTAGAAGAAAACACACACACACATAAGAAACTCACACAGCAGAAACATGCACAGGAACACTTACGTGGGTGGCGATGGAGGTCCTCAAATCGGTGAATGTGGGCGTCCCAGGCAAGCCCATCAATCTCCAAGCCTCCTGAAAATATTGATTGAGGTTCTTGCAGGAGCTGGGTTTGGATGTGAAAAAAAAGAAGTGGGCGTTTTTGCCACCCACGAAGGTGGACCTCAATGAAAGAAACTGCTGAAGCCACCCATAGTCTTCCTGGTCAAGGGCCAGCTGGGCGGCACAGAAGGCCTGGTTGGTCTTGTGGGCCAATATCTGCATAAACAGCGAGAAGCGGTTATTTTTTCTTTTTTTAAGAGAAAACCATGCAGAGAGACAGAGAGAGAGAGAGAGTAAGAGAGAGAACCACTCATGTTGATGACAAATTAGCCCTCAGTTACGGTCTTCCTGGCATCCTCCACCTCCTTGATGGTAAGGTTCTAGAACACCCCACTGTGGTGTCCATAAATACTGGCCCAATACGCGGTGAGGTGCCCATAAAAAGACCACTGGTCTTTCTTCTCCACTGCTGTATCGAGGTTATCTGCACAGAAAAAAGAAGCGTGAGGGGCACGTGGGATGCCAAAGTATGAGAGGCAAGAGGAGTCGAGAACTTACTCAAAATCTCAGGGATCATCTTCTTGGCCGCCTCTCGGCAAGTACGCAGCATGGCTTTGGAAATAAGGCGGCCCTCCTTGGCCTGTTTCCCAGCCACCTGGTGGACCGCCACGCTGCGCCCTACCGGGCAGATCATGGACCGGATCTCCCTTCTGAGGCCAAATAAGGCGACACAGGAGAGCCGGCATGTGGGCGGCGGGGTTTCATTGACAAACTGTAGAAACTGAGCCACATTCTTCAGGTAGTGGTGAATTGTAGGCTCAGTTATTTTGGCTTGTCTTAAAAACGAAAGCCAGGTCCGCATCTTTGCCGCGTTGTTTGTTTAAAAATGTCATGCTGGCCAGGTCAGTCTGGCCAACAGACATGTAGGCAACAAAGTTTTTGATCCGGAAGATCTTCGAGGACACGTTATTTATAAGTTTGGGCGAGGGGTCGGCGCCCTCGTGGTGCCCGCAGAACTCCTCGATGACCTGATCTGCAAAAAGAAAACACACAAGAAGGACCAGGTGAGTCGGGACGAGGGCACAGAGTATGAGTAAGAAGCGACAAGTGTTATACTTACTTAGTGCCGCCACGTGGTCCGGGAAAGGGTATGCCGTCTGAAAGGAGCGCGAGGACTCGCCGCGGCTTTTCTTTGGATGCCCGGCGACCGGTTGCTCAGGGGGCTCCCCCTCCCCCTCCTCCTCCCCAGGGCATATTACGTTAGTGAATTAAACACCTCAACTGAACTCAAAATATTTATTGAACAAACAACTGATAAAAGATAAAACTCTTCCTTAAAAACATTAAAAACTATTTACATTAATAATATGAAAACTAAAACCATACCTCACAAAGAAGAATAAAACCTTAACATGATTTTTTTTTTTTTAACTTTTTTAACATTATTATACGATTTCAACCCCCCAAAAAATTACAATTAAAGTTAAACAAAATCCTCACAATTTACGGTATGGAACTCTTCCAGCTGGTCTCCCAAGGTTGATTCCGAGTTCCTCTGTAAAACAAACCATCAGGTTAATCTACCATCAACTGCAGCATTATTAGAATTAAGATTATAAACTGGTTCATACCTATCAGGTCCAGGATTACCTTATCCTCATTGGTTGGGGCCGATACTTGAGGAGATGAGGCCCTCAGACCTCAGACGGTTGGGCCGACACCTCCGCGGACGAGGTCCCCACCTCAGCCGGTTCAATTACTGCACTATCTGTATGATATTGAAAGTACATACAAGGAGTTGATACAATTGTAAAGGACATTCAGAGCTTTTATACCTCGGTTTTGTGTATGGCTTCTCGTCCGTGGTGAGGCCAATTTCAAATCATCAAATTTATGCATAAAACTACCCAATAAGCATTCAGCACACCTTAACAAACCCATTCTTGTAACTTTCAAGTCATATTAAGGTATAATTTGCATGCAAAATGACTTGGGAGTTGAAAACATGAAGTGAGCCCACCTGCAATTTATTTAATGGGCCTTCTGTACTGTGCCCATGGTCAAATGTTAATAAAGTGTATTTTTCATAAATATGAGTGACATTGTTGATGAAACAACCTCTACTGTACTCAACGCACTCAATGGAATCCATTCATGTCAGTTTCTTGCCAAAATAGTGTATAATTTGCATAAAAATTAAGTAGAATTGAAAACATCCCAATTCCAATGTATTCAGCGGGCCCTTCGTAGTGGCTCCGTGGACACACATAAATAAAGTGTATTTTTCATAAATATGAGTGATATTGTTGATGAAACCATCAATACCAAAGATTTCGAATTCGGCTTGATCGGACCCTTCCGAGCCGCGTCCACGTAACTGCTAGGCCGAACCCATTCAAATAAGCTGAAAGTGGGACTTTTTTTGGAAAGTCCCAGGGGGCCCAAATCGCACATGGAGTTGCGTCAGGAGCCCCGGAGCGATGTGCCAAAAGGCCGGGCCCTGGGACGCCAAAAAATATTTGTCCTGATTTTTCATCCGTTTCACTGTCTGCCATTGAAGTCAATGGGAGAGACCCGGAAACAGGCCCGATTTCAGTGAGATGTGAGGCTGGACTTAAAAGGCTTAGGAAGTGGCTAGGGCCCTCAAACTCGGGGGCCCGAACGAGGGGCCCACGACGGCGGTGCGTGCCGAGTTTCGAGGTCCGGAGACCTTCCATCTCCATATGGGAGACGTCCCGCTTTCCATGTAAGCGTGTAACTGTTTCGTGGACGCGTGGCCCCTTTTTTGACCTTTTGACCCCTGAACGAGGTCGTAGGATCACCGAACTTTTACACCCGCTCGAGGGACCCCTGACGAGATGCAAATGGCGCCCTCTAGTCGATCGGCCCTTTCGGAGCCGCGTCCGCGAAACCGCTAGGCCAAACCCATTCAAATAAGTGGCAAGTGGGATTTATTCAGAAAGGTGCTAACAGTCCCAAATTTGACAGGGGGGTTTGTGGGGTCCCCCTACGCGGACCTGGGGGGCGGGGCCAAGCGGTCAGCAGGGGTCAAGGGGTCGTTCCGGTACCATAGCTGTGAAGTGGACAAATAGTGGGTTCGTGGGACCTGGGGTGTGGGTGGCAGGGGTCAAGGGGTCATTCCAGCCCCATAGTGGTGAAATGGACAAATAGTGGGTTCGTGGGACGGGGCCCCTAGCCCAAGTGGCCCCCTGTACACGGTAGAGAAACAAACGAATAGTGGTGCGGTGGGATGTACAGAGTAAGAGCCATATCCATTCACTATAAGGGAAAAAGGACAAATAGCAGGGTTTTGGGGCCGACTACCCCATTTGACTGATTGGATTTGAATGATTGGAAATGGACATTTAAAGGGCCCATGGACGGGGGGTGGGGTCAACAGGTCAGTGTTGCCCCCTATAGGTGTCTAAAACCCCCCCTATTCCGGGGCAAGCAAATGGGGGCACGCGGAAGTTGGGGCAAGCATGAATGTCCCAATCCTCTTTTAAAGAACAGGCTAAAAGGGATCCAAATTCACCCTACGATCCCTTCGGGGCACTACGCAACCAATGGCAATTTATTTGAATGGGTTTTTATCCACGAACCCCCTATATGTACTTCCTCTCACTATCGCTTTGGCACGTGCTCAGTCCACGAGATGTGCTGAAGTGGAACCTGTTTGTCGAGTGGTGTTCCTCCCACCAGGAGGACCCCCGGAGATGTTCGGTCAGAACCGTGCTTTCCTTCCTGCAGCAAGTGTTGGAGCGTAGGCTGTCCCCCCTTCACTCTTAAAGTTTACGTTGCTGCGATTTCTGCACATCACGACCCCTTAGAGGGGAGGTCGGTGGGGAAGCATGATCTGGTCGTCAAGTTTCTTAGGGGGGCCAGGAGGTTAAATGCTCCTAGGCCTTCCTCCCTGCCCTCTTGGGATTTGGCACTGGTGCTTAGAGCCCTACAAGCTGCCCCCTTCGAGCCTTTGCAGTCAGTCGAGTTGAAGTTTCTTTCTTGAAAACCCTGCTCCTGATTGCATTGGACTCGATCAAGAGGGTGGGGGACCTGCAGGCATTTTCGGTCGACGAATCGTGCCTTCAGTTTGGGCCGGCTGATTCCAGTGCAACACTGAGACCCCGGCCCGGCTACGTGCCCAAGGTTCCTACCACTCCCTTCAGGGACCAGGAGGTGAACCTGCAAGTGCTGCCCCTGGAGGAGGCAGACCCAGCCCTAGCTTTGCTCTGTCCTGTACACGCAATGCGACAGTATGTGGATAGAACTCAGAGCTTTAGGACCTCAGAACAGCTCTTTGTCTGTTACGGTGGACAGCAGAAGGGGAAGGCTGTCTCCAAGCAGAGGATGGCCCACTGGATAGTGGATGCCATCACCTTGGCCTATGAAGCACAAGGTGTGCTGACTCGTGGTGCCTCGCTAGCAGACATTTGTAGAGTTGCGGGCTGGGCGACTCCTGTAAGGAATTTTAGCTCAGGTTTTCGGGGGGGAATCGAATCTAAAGATTCAAAATCAACCTGACTGAACTGATTCCAAATTTGATCGTTTACACTTTATCAACTGTTTGTCCAGCGAGACGTTAACATCAGTATATCGTAACAATTTGGATATTTATATTATGCCCTGGCCACGGTCATAACAACTGTTAGTGATGATTATTAAGCTACGAGCTAGGTAGCGAGATCTGGGCAAAGTTTTAACTTTTAAATACACAACACAAGACCAAGATTCTTTATAATGAAACATGAATTTATTTGAGCTACTCTAGATTACATGGTACTACGCTAATGAAAACACACACACACACACACACAGTTCAAAGGATGAGGATTAACAGAGTTTGCATGAAGTCCCAAAAGTCTAGTAAGTTATTCGCTACCAGTCCTTTAAATCGCAACCTGAGAGAATCGCAAAGCAGAGATTTGTCTTATCTTTACTGCTTAAGATCAATTCAGCACCGATTTCAGCAGATAGAAGATTTTGTTTGTTACTTGCGTTTGCGCTGGAAAGCAGGGTTTCCTTTTCTGCCTGAGGGAGTCCCGTTGCTGATTGGCTGGCAATCTTCCTTGATGACGTCTTTTGGGAAAAGCCCTCGTGGTGAGTGGCCGTTGCTTGGTTACGGAGGAGCCTCGAAGTTCGTCTGAGAGAGTCTGATTTTGCAAGACTTTGAGTTCTGCAGAGTCACGAAGCTTCAACGGAGTGTTAGTTACTGGATGACCCAATCGCTTGATGGTGCAGCGAGCGAGCGCCAGTTGGAGCGCGATCAACACAAAGGCGAAAGAGCACTGATCTGTTCGGGCATTGGGTTTTTGATCGAGCTGTATAAGTCCGTCCCACGTCATGGTCTTCCAATCAGCTTGTTGCAAGGCTTAGCCACGCCCCAAGGTTCCTCTTCGTGCATAAATTAACATGGTGCTTCAATTTATCACGTGGGGAACATCCTTGCCAGATTTTGTTAATACTTCTTTAAAGTTTCTTAATGCGAGTATTGTACATAATACCCCTTTTCATTCATACCAAAGTCTTACACGTAAAATAAGCTTTCATTCAAGCTCAAATATCAGACATTTCGCATACACGTTAATAACCTTATCCACTAAAAGGGTTATAAAACATTGATTAAACTCCATTGATTACATATAACACATCGAGCATAAAAAGGCATAAAACACATTATTTGTGGATAAAGTTGCCCTACTGACAATACTTTAAATGATTATCTTTTGAAATTGTCTGTGTAAGTTTCTGTGTTTCTTTGTAAAGAAGAGGGCGCGTTTTCCTTTGGTCTATAGGAAGGAGGGGAGGAATTTATGAGTTCAATCAAAGTCACGTGGTGGAGTCGTCCGTTTGTGTTTATCAGATTATTAATTTATGCTGAAGCTGGTCAAAGTTACACTGCACATCTGGTCTTTGCATGGTCTCAGACAGCGGTTGACTATCACTGTTCTTTAGATCCATTGTTTTTGCAGGCTTGAAGCTTGTTCGCTAAATCACTCTCTTCCTGTGTCGTACATGGGTGTGAGTGAAGCTGATCAAAAGGGAACAATCAACCACTTGTGGCTGACATAACTCTAAAACCAAAGGGGTTTTCTTCTTCTTTTGATTGGGTTAAGTTTATCACCGCTTTCGACGTCTCTTGAGAAGATAAGCAGACTGGACGCCTAGTTCTCCAGAGAGTCCCCTAACCGGGCAGACCCTGTCGAGTCCTCCAGCACTCCGGCGGCCAGACGTGGCGGAGCGTCCGGTACCAGGCCTTTCTGCCAATGAATTCCTGAAATCTGGTGTGAGACCCGGTTGGGATCCCATATGTGTATTTCCACAGTACAGTTACTAAGGTTGTGTTTCCCCTGGCAGACCACGTTCTGCCATCTCTAAATGATGCAGCCATGAGCCATCTCAGAGACTTCCATGTGCAGTAGGGCCCCTCTGGGTTACTCCACGTAAGTAAAAGTTACTTAACCCCCTCTGGGAGGAGGTGACTCTGCAGTGTGTCCTCTTCCAAATGGAAGGGCACGCTTTCTCAGTGTTATCCAAATCCTACTGTTGGGTTGTGAGGAACAGCTGTAGTCGACCTCTGTGTAGAGCCTGGTCCTATCGTCTGCCTTATAGGAAAGATCAGGAGGCCTACACAGGGCACTGGAGGGGGCAGCACCTGTGGCGTGTTGGTAGGGATCCCAATGACCGACTGAAAGGGAACGTCTCGGTTACGTATGTAACCCTCGTTCCCTGAAGGAAGGAACGGAGACGTCACGTCCCGTCGCCACAGTTGCTGTACCACCGCTGAGCTGCTGGGGCACCAGCTCGGCTCCTAAGCGAAAGCATTAATGAATGCGGTGCATCTGCTGCCTCTTATACCCGTGCTGCGGGGTGTTGCACCCAGATGCGAAATCCGCATGCCAATGTACATTGGCTCGTTTAGTTACACTCGAAGTGGATTGTTCTCTCTGGCGAGATCCCAATTCGTCGGTCATCACCAACGTGACGTCTCCATTCCCTCCTTCAGGGAACAAGGATTACATACGTAACTGAGACGTTCTCTTTAGTGACTATGCGCTTTAATGGACAAATACACCTGGCCAATTTGAACATTCAAGCAATTTGAAAGCATTCAAGAATACACAATAACTCCATTCAAGCCTGACTCGCTCTGAGCTGGGGGCCCCATTTCTATGGCTCCTTTCGCCAGTAAATTCATCACCTCAGCACGTAGGACGTGTGCATCCTCGCTCTGAACCGAGGTGGAGACCACGCCGCAGAATCGCGGGGGTTTTCGAGCGAATTGCAGTGAATAACCTCGTTCTATTATCCCCAGAACCCACCTTGACACCCCAGGGATGGCTCGCCAGGCCTCGGCTCGCGTGGCAAGGGGTTGGGTTGGTTCGAGCGACAGGCTGCCATGCGGGAACCCAACGCTCGTGAAATGCGGAAGAGAAAATTTGCTCTCTTTTTGAAAATGTTTGTGTTTTATTTTTCTATAACAGCGGTGAGTTGTGCGGGCGCTAATTGAACGGGCCCGGGGTTCACAACAGTATTTACCACAAACACAATGCCATCGGCACCTGGAAGTGAACGGGGTGCTTGGAGGCACAAAAGAGGCTTCTTGGGGGGTGGTCCGGCTATAGCGAGACTTTGCCCCCTCCTTTTCCTGTCCCGTGGATCAGGTTGACGCCAGAGGCGCCGGGTCCAGCACTATCTTGGGCCGGGGTCCTTGGCACTTAGGGAATGGGTAGCGTCTAGCCGCGCGGGAGTGATGCTGGGGCTCAGGCTTAGGGACCGGAGGTGCAGCTGATCAGGCGGGCTTCACGGGCTGCTGAGTCTGCGCCGTCTTGGGGCGACTGGCGGCAGCCGCAGAGCTGGAGCGTTTTGGCAAGAAGTGTCGCATTGCCTGGGACGACTTCTGCGCAGCAGTGAAGTGCTCTGCGAACCCTTCGACCGCAGGTCCAAACAGGCCAGAGGGGGAGACCGGAGAGTCGAGGAAGGGGACTTTATCCGCGTCTTTGATCTCTGTGAGGGTCAACCATAGGTGGCGCTCAAACACCACAAGGCTGGCCATGGATCTACCGATCGCCTGAGCCGTCATCTTTGTGGCGCGTAAAGCCAGGTCAGTCGCACTACGTAGCTCTTTGCGAGCTGCGGGGTCCGGTCCAGACTCGTCCATTTTCTGGAGAAGTTTGGTCTGAAGGACCTGGAGGACCGCCATGGAGTGAAGCGCCGAGGCCGCTTGTCCAGCAGACGAGTAGGCCCTTCCAGCGAGTGCTGAAGTAGTCCTGCACGGCTTGGATGGGTGGGCGGCCTTTGCCTTCCAGCCGATGGCTGTGGGTGGGCAGAGATGCGCGGCCACTGACTCATCCAGGGGAGACGGTTTGTCATACCCCTTTCCTTCGGCGCCGTCGACCGTAGTGAGTGCAGATGAAGAGGAGGTACGCAGGTGGGCCGAGTAGGGGTCGCGCCAAGATTTGGTGATCTCTTCATGGACGGAAGCTCATTTTCGAGGGGCTTGACGGCGCCCCGGCAAGAACCATTCGTCTAGGCGGCTGCTGGTGGGTTCCTCCGGCGGAGACCAATCCAAACCCAGCTCTTGAACAGCCTTAGACAGAACGCGGAAGAGTTCGGCGTCCATGCCTGTGCTGGCAGCACTGGGCTCTGCAGACGGCAGGGGGGCAGGGTCGAAAGACAAGCCCGACAGCTCCTCTGCATCTGAGGCAGCCAGAGACACACTGTCGTCCATGGCATCACACTCACTCCCACCGAACGAAACCAGATCGCTCGCAGCCGCAGAGGAATGCTGGTCCGGGTGCGAGAAGAGGACGGGGGAAGCCTCTCTATGTGGAGAGAGTGAGGCATGCTGGGGCTCGGCCGGCATGAGCTCACTCGTCACCGAGTGCTGAGATCCTCTGCCCCGCTGCTTTTTCCTCACAGGTTCCTGGGAGGAAGGAAGTAGGAGGGCGCGAGGGGCAGAGTCGCTTTCTGAAAAGAAAGCTATCCGTGAGCGCAGAGAGGAGAGACTCAAATCCTCGCAATGAGGATATTCCGTCTCCTTAAGTGCAGCTTCAGCGTGGGCAGCGCCCAAGCATGAAACGCACTGGCCGTGACCGTCAGCGGCGTGCAGGGTAGCCCAGATGCCCCGCCCAAATTGGCAGGCTCTGGCGGGCTGTGCCGAGCCATTGGTTTGTTTTTAATACACTGCACAAACCAATGGCCGTGCAGTTCACTGCGTGATTGAAAAAGGCTTCAGTATTCTGAGAAAAAGGAGTTTTCCCCTTAGCGTCTTAAGCAAGACGCAGTACAAGTGAAGTATCGATAGGGAACTGCACTAAACTCCAGCAACATAAATATCAATGATTTTGCATAAAAGGACTTTATCTACAGATCAAGTATAATAATAGGAACATTGAATTATCTTGGAGAGATTTTCACCGTCTTGACTGTCGACGAGTGTGACACACAGTTTGAGTGCTGAATGGAGGATGACAGACACCCGCAGCGGAGAGAAGAGCTATGTGATTTTGACTTAAATATTCATCTGTACCTCACATTATACTACGGAATGGCTTCAGAACACTTGAAATATAGTGCACGAAAACTTTATGGTGCTTTATAATGTTTGTGCCTTTCGTGGGGCTTAACAAACACAGAATGGTATACGCAGAATATCGTATTTGGATCGGTCTCGTCTGTCTGATACCCCGATCCAGCAGAAAATGGCAGTATCGGTGCACCTCTAGTTAAAACCATGCAAACCAATTGCCTTAAATTTACTGGAGTAACACTTACTTGGTCTTTTTAAGTACTTCAACTGCCCAGTTAGCAATGCTAACATAACCAACAGAGAGACTATCACTGCATCAACAACTGCAGTTAATGCTTTTTAAATAAAGCAGTTTGTAACCATTAAAAAATCTGCAGTAACCATTTAAAAAAATCATAAAACAATAATGAAAAAAACAATTTATTTTTGGAAAGTGAATTAGCAAGGTCCTCAGTTCCTCTCTTGCTGCAGCCTCTCTCCTCATCTCGTCATCTCATCATCCCTCATTTCCTCTGCATTCTCACCATGAATGCTGATTCTGATTCTGATGAACTCTTCCTCTACCTCTCTCTTCCTTGTCTCTCTCTCTTCCAACTCTCTTGCTCTTCTTTCCTCTATCTGCTGGGCTTCTGCCTCTCTTTCTGAGCAGTGGTGGGGTGATGGACGGCTTAGACACTAATGCAGCATCCATCACCACTTCCAGGATGCTGCTGTGAGTTCCCCACCCTCTGTGCTGATCCCTGGCTGTGGACAAGCAAAATAAATATTTGAATAGCATTAAAACAAAGTTGTTCAGAAATACAAATAATTGCTTAAAAAAAGCTTGCTTTGTAATTCTGCTTAAGGTTTTCCCATTTCTTTTTTACAACTGCAGCAGATACTTTGCCCTGCAGATTCTCTTCTCCATAAAAGTTCTTAAGGACAAACAAAAGCAATGACTAACCCCATAGATTAGGGCTGCACAATACTGGAAAGAAACTTACATTGTGATGTTTTGTTTTTCTGTGATATGTATTACAACATAAGTGCATCTGCAAAATAAATAAAAAATAGGCCTCAGCAAATAGGCCTTTTTCACGGACGTTGGAACGCACATCCGGTGCAGTGTTTGTTGTGTAAAGGTTCTTCCGGCGAAATGGAGTCAGGCGCACTACTCTTCACAACTTTACTGAAAAATCTACCGGCATTTACATCAGCGGATGTTTATTGACTCGTGGACCTTCATTCATTCGCTCTGCACTCAAAACTCAACAAAGGATATGAGTTCTTCCATGAAAATTATATCTTTAATTACGAAGGTAAGTAACGAACCATACATTAGCATGTTTTAGCTAACGTGTCATTTCTGTACTTACCTTTATCACATTGTAGACTTAATAATAGTGTAAACCGACAAGAATTGTCAGAAAATGTGTCATTAAAATTATCTTTCATTTATACTACGGGGCTGTTGAATGCTTGAATCTGATTGGCTGACGAACGTTCTGAGGTGTGCAATTATTTTCAGGGAAACGCACGGCGAACGTAGTTCCAGGCAGCTCTCTTGCCCGCATTACAGTTCCATATCACTTCGCATAGTTAACTGTAATAACGGAAATTAGCATACAGTACCTATACAGCACACAGGAATTACTGCAATCACACGTGCTCGCACACGCACACTACGGTCACGCAGTTTGCACAAAAAGGTGTTGTCAGCGCTGCCCTGACGATTTTATCAGTTAGCCTATATAGTGTAGCAACTTAAAGGCTACACATGACATTTCTCACTAGCGAGGTAATAACAGCGCTGTTTAGAGACGCTCCTGCCGAACACTGTTGAGGGACGCACAGAGCTAGCCTAATTCACACAAGCACTCTCTCTTTCTTTCTCTTTTTCTGTGTGTCTCTGTCTCTCTCGCTCTCTTTCTAATAACTTCATTAATAACTGCATTAGAATGCTATCAACGGCTCAAGCCTCCATTACCAGCTTTAAAATGACGTTTTGGAACTAGCAAAAGAGGCGTTGGATGAGATGCATAAGAAATAATCCTACTCACAATAGCGTACCTCCTCTCAAGATCGATGTCTTGAGGTGTGGTAACCGTTGTATAAGCGGAATAATTGACTCCGGGCCGTTGAATTATTAGAAAAATAATGCACACCCGAGGTGTAACGGCCACGACGCGAATGATTTTTCTAATAATTCAATGGCCCGTCGTCAATTATTGCTTAGGTGATTGTTCATTTTTGTCATGCAATATTCAGTGTCAAGTGTGAGAAACAGGGAGATTATCGTGAGGTGTAGGTGTTATAGGTCGATTCTTTATAGGTTATAGATAGGTGTTATAGGTCGAGGAGCCACATTCTTTGCAGGTTACCTTAGATAAGAAATGAAGGCCTGATTTCACAGACAGGGCTTAGATTAAGCCAGGATTAGGCCTTAATTAAATTAGAACATTTAAGTAGCTTTTATAAATGTGCCTTAGAAAAAACATTACTGGTGTGCATCTTTGAGACAAAACAATGGCACCGACATTAAAGGTCAAGTCAAGTCACCTTTATTTATATAGCGCTTTTAACAATACAGATTGTGTCAAAGCAACTGAACAGCATTAATTAGGAAAATAGTGTGTCAATAATGCAAAATGACAATAGTAAACACTAATTTTTCAGTTAAAGACAGTTCATCATTGAATTCAGTGATGTCATCATCAGTTCAGTTTAAATAGTATCTTTGCAATCAAGTCAACAATAACGCTGGAAATGAAGTGTCCCCAACTAAACAAGCCAGAGGCAAAGGCTTACCAAAACAAAGTGATTGGGTTAATCTTTATCATGTTTCCTTGGTTGGTAGATGCACGGGGGACCTGATTATAGCACTTAAAACCTGGAAAAGTCAGATTTTCATGATATGTCACCTTTAAAGGGTTTTGCACACCTTCGAGCCAATCAGAATCGAGTATTCAGACAGACCATGGTGTTACATCACATAACAAATTCAAGACTAATGTGATGTCTTGAAATGATTTCTGTGCACGTTTTTTCAGGTCGCCTCCCTGACCCAGCAGTATTGGCTATTGGAGAAGCTGTCAAAGGACTCAACCTCTGATTTCCCGCATCCTTAATGATTTAACAGAACTGTCTTTGGTGGACTCCAGATTTGGTCCAGTGCCCCAAGGTTCAGTGCTCTCCTACCAATGTCCTCCTCTTGTGATCAAAAACAACATGAAACACCTAGAAGCTCCTGTGTTCCCAAAACTCCCTATTGATAGTTACACATTTCCAAGGAGCTTGCACTTCGTCCCAAACTGCCACCAGTTCTTCCATTTGGAGAGCCTAAGTGTCACACAGGAGTTGGCAGCTGTAATAGAGGAGCAAACTCAAGACCAATCAGAGTGTCCATTATGGAAGGAAATGCACAAGCCTAGAGTGACCGCTTGCAGATTTCATGAGGTTTCTCATGTGCGAGGAGAGACATCTGGAGAGGCACTGGCAAGGCGGATACTCAAGGGCGTAAAGCAAACTAAGGCAATGAAAACAGGCCTTGACATTTCGAAGGTATTCCCAAATGTCATGCTTGATCTGAACAGACCTTTTGTTGACAGGTAGTGGCACTGGGATAAAACAAATCACCTGATCATCACTGTTACCTATGCATGTCATCTCTGGGGCTTGGCCAAAAAAACTTGTTTATGCCATTCCTGTGCATACATTTGATTTTGATGTTGTGGCTTCTGAATGATACCAGGGCATGGCTGTTCATCGTAATAAAGAAAACACCACTGTCCAATGTGTTCACTGTCTATGACCTCTGGACGAAGTGAACAAGCTAATGACGATTGCTCAGTTGTATTGTTTACTTGAAATATTGGTAGTGAATCAGGGTTAATTTGCTTACCTTTGGACAAAGTAATTTGGAGTCCAGTCTCTGCCTGAAGTCCACAAACTGAGCATGTGACAGAAGGAATTTGGAACTTGAAAATCCCCGACAGAAAACTGCTGCTGCCAGGGCAGGACTTAGGGAGGCGGGGGCCCCTGGGCTTGAGGTTATGTTTGGACCCTATACCTACACTACAAATGCCCTTAAATAGAACATCATTATGGAGTAACAAAAAATACACAAACATATGCTTTGAGGTTCATAAATAGTACAATTAATATGCAACATGTCTAGGCTATAGTCAAAGTTTAAATGTGATATTAAATATTTATTATAATATAATAAACAGGATGTGTTCTTTCAGTTGAGAGATCAAAACCCTGAAATAACTTTGAGCAAAAAAAAAAGCCAGAGATGTTGGTTTATTAGTATTATAATAGTTATTGTTATATCTGTTTCCACTTATGTCAGGTTCTTATTTATTAAATAAATTCAATCGAATAAAAAGACATGCTGGCTATTAACACTCAAATGAAATCACTATCAACAAAATTCATAGATGGATTGTGCATAAATGTAATGTAGAAATATTAAATTATTGCAAAAATGAAATAAACTACTTTTTTAAAATATGAAACTACAACTGCCAGTAGGTCTTAATGAGTGAGTTGAATCAACCGATTTGTTTAAAAAGCTGATTCATTTAACTTTGCAAACGACTGTACTTATAGCCTGATTGAATCATTGCCGGTACGTGTAACGCTGAGGAACAAAACACTGTTGTTCGGAGACGCAGCGGTTCTGCTGTTTGTTCTATTTTCTTTCTGACGGAGCAAATATATCATACGCATAGCTATGTTATAAAAACAAACTCATTAAATTGCTATTTTTTTTTTTTGATTTTGATTCAGACTTTAGCTGTTGCCGGCGTGGTGTGACAACTGTACAAATGTACGGTGTAGACACGGTGTTACTCACCTATCTAGAAGAAACAAAGCAACCTCGGCGTCCGATCGCAGGCCTTCCGCTCCTTGAGTTCTCTCCAGCGCTGGAAAGCTAATACAATATTTACACGGGTCCTACTTCTTGCCTTATCATAAGCTTTCTTTTGTTCCGCAGACGTTTTCCTCTTTTGTTTTTTATCCACCATCTCTATCTTTCTGTCGTTCGGCTCAGCTAATGTCCATCGGTGCACTGAACTCTCTCTCCTCCACATCATGAGTAGACACGCCCCTTACTGCTGATTGGCTACAAGTTTGTTTTTCTAAAGCGTTTTTGAAAAAAATACATACCCCACATTTAAGTCCTGTAGTCCCAGCCTTAGTCTAGAAAGAATACAATCTTCCTTCCTTCTCCCTCTTGAATTCCTTGTGAATGATTGGTCCACACGCTACATCTGGATGGATCTGGGTGTTTATTGTCTTTATCAGCTTGCAAACCCAGCGGGGTCTCTATGTTGGTATATAAGTGGTCAACGTCTAGAGAGAATAAGAAGGCTTCTGGTGGAATCTTTAGATTTTTAATTTTACTTACAAAGTCATATGTATCTTTTAGAGAGCTCTTGTGTTTAATGGACAACGGGTTTAGGTGAAAGTCGATATATTCTGCGATTCTGTAGCTTTCACTGCCACAATCCGATACAATAGGGCACCTGGGATGCATAAAGGTGGTCGGCCACTTGTCACGAGGTTTGTGAATTTTGGGTAATAGATAAAATCGTCTCGGTCTTTGATAGTGGTGCCCTTTTAGGTAGTTTGCCTGTCTCTGCTGGATGTGACCTTTTTTAAGGAGGATTTACAATTTGTTCGATGTGGGGTATGGACTTGTGGAAGATTGGGGATGGTAATTTAGTGTAGAATTCTTGGTCTTGTAACTGTCGGAGGCCTTCACATACATACTGGGGCTTGTCCATAATGACGACCGCACTGCCCTTATCTGCTGGTTTGATGACAATATCTAGTCTTTTAGTAAAAGAGTCCAATGCTGCTATCTCTTCTGTGGATAAATTTGGATCGGGGTTTCAGGGTTCGCATTTAGTTTTTATAATTGCTCGTGGTTTTTGTCAAAATCCCAGATTTGATTGGGTAATTGTTGGGGTGGGGGTTTCGAAGTGGATCTATCACAAAAGGGTAGCACCTGTGTTGTGTCCGTTCCCGTTTCAAAATACACCGTTCTTTCTATCCAGGAGTGGAATTGGTCAAGGTCTGCCTAGAGAGTGTGTCTGTCCTGGGGCTTTACTAGATGTGATGGGATAAAGGATAAGCCTTTGTTGAGTAAACAAATTTTTGCTGGGGATAGAACATACATTTGGAAGAGGTTGACTATAGTTTCCTTTGGTGTAGTTTGTTCTGCACTTTTTATCTGATTAAGTTTAAATGTGTCAGTCAATGATCTACCATTGCTTCCCCTGTTGTGGCTGTCCAATTAATGTTATCTTGTAATGTTCTAAATGCTTAGTAGGAGGGGGATGTATCGGCCTTTGTCCCGGATGATGATTCTGTTGTTGAGGCCAAATGATAGAATGACCCTTTGGGTTTCTGAAGATGTTAGAATTTTTTTTTTTGAGGATGTAATATGCATGCTCTTGTTTTGCCCCTGTACAGCTGACCACTTAGACCTTGTCGTTTTTTATCTGGGGGAAGATGACTATGGTTGCAATCTCCCAGAAAGAGGAGTGGTTTTTTTCGGGGTCAAAATCCAATTTTTTTACTTGTTTTGGTGATATTCCTGTCGTTTGAAGGTACCAAAGGCCGGGGGTCAGATCCCTGTCTGGAGGTTACCGCTTGGTTCACTTGACTCTGTGGAATCCAATGGACCTGTGGTAAGGGGAGTGAGGCGTGGTAACGGTACCAAAGACAGTTTTGTGACGCTCTGATACTTTGGGGGTTTGTGTCTCGTTTTTCCTTGTGAGCCCATGCATAATACCGAAATCATAATCCCCCTGTAATCTCAGGTTTCCTCCTCAGGAAAACGAGACACTAAGAAGGCGCGTCACTCACCGCTACTGAGACAGCTTTAGTAAAAGGCTCGTGTGAGGACACGCCCCTCCAATGCCGGGAACGGAGAGCAAACCGATTATCCACACGAATGGCAAGGTCGATTAATCCGTCGAGATGGGGGGGCAATTCCAAAGAGTAGATCTCGTCCTTGATATACTCGGCCAGTCCGTGAAGAAAAGGATCCCACTGTGCCTTAGCATTCCAACCACAAGATGCGGTGAGCATGCGGAATTCAACTGAGTAGTCCGAAACAGACCGATCTCCCTGCTGCAGCAATGACAAAGCTCATACTGCCTCGGCACCCAGAGCAGAGCGGTCGAAAACCTTAAATGATGTACAGCAGTCGTGTTCATTATCCCACATTGCCGTTCCCCACTCTCTCGCTTGCCTGACCAGGACAACCCTCTACGCACACCTTGGCAATATAATCACCATTATTTTTTAGTTTACTCGCCAGACTGATATACTATACTATTTTATACACACACACACACATACATATACTGTATATGTATTTGATTCCACCAAATCACCTTATCTTTGTAAAATGGCACAGCTTCTTAAATCTTAGCTTCTTAATCAATCAAGTATTATATTATGATATTATGATAACTAAGCACTATTTAATGACAGAACTTTAGTAATAATAATAATAATACATTTTATTTATAGGCACCTTTCTCAACACTCAAGGACACTGCACAATAAATTTACGAACAAGACAATAGAAAACAAACAAGAAATACCATATACAAAAGACTAAAACAGAGTAAAGTGGGACTGGAAAAATACAATTTAGGTGAGGTATGCAATCTTAAATAAGTGAGACTTGAGTCTGCATTTAAAAAGAGATAGAGAAGTCAGTATTTCTGATATCAGGTGGTAGTGAATTCCAGAGCCGGGGAGCAGAACAACAGAATGCCCTGCTCCCCATGGTGGAGAGGTGATCAAAAGGAACAGTTAGGTAAAGAGAAGAGGCAGATCTAAGGGTGTACTCACACTAGGCACGGTTGCCTTGAACCGAACCCGAGCGCGATTATCCCCCCATCTCACTCCCCCGCTGGCCTGCACTCACACTTGCACTAAACATTCCGGGCCGGAACACGCTTACGTCATGTATGAGATAACGGAGAAAACCACATTTGCTGATATTCTGCCGAATAATTAATAATAATTAATTTATAATTTTCACATGTATGTATCAGAAAATTATTACGGAGGCAGCTGACGTTAATTAAATAACACTAGTCAACACACTACTCACACTAGTCAAACGAACCGGGCTTTGGGGGTCAAACGCGCTCGGGCACAGTTCAAAATGCCTAGTGTGAGTACACAAGAGAACGGGAGGGAATATGGATGTGGAGGAGGTCAGACAGATATGAAGGGGCAAGACTATGGATGGCCTTAAAAGTGAACAAGAGAATCTTAAAGTCAGTGCGAAACTTAACCGGAAGCCAGTGAAGCTGCTGCAGAACAGGGGTGATGTGGTGAAAGGAGGGGATTCTGGTGATGATACAGGCTGCTGAGTTTTGAAGCAATTGAAGCTTATAAAGGGATTTGTGAGGAAGACCAGAGAGAAGGGAATAACAATAATCAATACGGGAAATAACAAGACTGTAAACAAGAATAGCAGTAGTATGAGAAGTGAGGGAGGGACGAAGGCGGTTAATATTACGTAGATGAAAATAGGCGGACCGGGTGATATTATTAATATGTGATTGAAAATGACAGTGTACTGTCCAGGAGGACACCCAAACTCTTAAACTGAGGAGAAGGGGAAAAGAGGAATTATCAATTGAAAGAGAAAAGCTGTCAATTCTGGATAAAATTGATTTAGTGCCAATTAGAAGAAATTCCGTTTTGTCACTGTTTAGTTTGAGGGAACTGGAGGAAAACCAGGATTTAAGTTCATTGAAACAGTCAGTGAGGGAGGAAGGAAGGAGAGTGGAATAAGGTTTGCTGGAGAAGTAGAGTTGGGTGTCATCCGCGTAAGAGAAAGGAAAAAATGAAATTGCAGGAAAACCAGGATTTAAGTTCATTGAAACAATCAGTGAGGGAGGAAGGAAGGAGAGTGGAATAAGGTTTGCTGGAGAAGTAGAGTTGGGTGTCATCCGCGTAACAGTGAAATAGAATGTCATATTTACGAAAGATATTGCCAAGAGGAAGAAGGTAAATGATGAAAAGAAGGGGTCCCAAGACAGAGCCCTGAGGCACACCAGTGTTAACGGGGGAAGGTTGGGAGCTAAGTGATTGTAACTGAACAAACTGAGTGCGCCCTGAAAGATAAGATTTAAACCAATCTAAACCAATCTGAGTGATGTCAATAGAGATTAGTCTATTGACAACTATTTGACAAAATGGTGTCAAAGGTCGCACTCAGATCAAGGAGGATACGAATAGTGACAACCAGAATCAGCTGCCATAAAGAGGTCATTAGTTATTTTTATAAGTGCAGTTTTAGTGATTAGAACTAAAACTTGGTAACCATGTATGAATGCATATTTGTCATTTTAACTGAACTTATGAACTGACTGGCAGTGATGCTTAAGATATTGTTGGTGATTCAGGGTTTCTGTAAAAAAATAGATAATAGTAATTATTATTAAAAGATGATACTACTACTAATTCTACTACTATACTAACAATAGACAACACGTTAAGGATTGATGAGCTGCTGGGTTAATGAATATTAATCACATGTTCGCTCGAACTGATTTGCTGAAATCAAAACAGGGACAGTAATAGATGAGCACCAGCCAATGAGTTTGCCGTTTGCGCATTAGTTCCGCCCACTATTGGAGAAACCGGCATATTTTCTGCTTGTTCTTAAGCTAACTTTTGGTTAGGCATTAGCTAACTGTACGGTGCTACGAAAAAAATGGTCTGTGCGACTAATAAATTTACCACAGTAGCACGCGTGTGATACAGTTTTGCTATGTATGTGAGCCTGTTTACTAACCTGTCGTCCAACAAAGAGAACATTTAATGACATGTTTTTTTAGTCCAAATTAACTTAACACCAGTTGGGTATTTTTGAAATAACTTCCTTTTGGAACATCCTTTACTGTTTTATAGTATTCTATATAGTGATAAATGCTATGTCATTAACCATTGCATTAGAAATATACTTTATCCTTATAAAAATACCCAAGATGGCTTGAACAACACAGATAGATTGGAGGAACTGATTAGAGTAAGTATGGAGGGACCTAGTTAAGATGATATTGATGCCATGGAAGTTGTACAAATGTGGTTCAGTCAGGGTAAAAGATCTAGGAGGCCCAACTACAAGAGCTCCTTGCGGCCCAAAGGGGGATGTGCTCTAAGGCAGAGTAAGGAGAGGCAAGAAGGAGAGAAGTTTACTGCTTATTGCTGATGCTCTGACCGCTTACCTCATGTTTACATTTAATGTATTTATATTTGTTTAGTTGTATTTTTTTTTGTACTGATCACTTAATTTATTTGCATCTATGGATATACATGTGTTAAGCTGTGGTTTTTGTACTGTAATGACAGAACTTCTGCTGTAATGCGGTCTATTTATTATCAAAGCATTTGTCAGTAATACAGTTAAAATGGGTGAAAATGTGAATTGCTGCAGGTTTATTTAAACAATCTTGACAGACTGACTAATACATAGATAGACACAACAGTAGCCGTAGTTAAGTCATCTTATTTGTGTCACAGCAAGTTGGTCGTTTATTTATCTAAAATGCCGATTCCAATGTATTAAACCGAGTCAAATATGGGAACTATGTCTCTGTACAATATAAACTACTTTCACACAGATACCCATTTCCTGGTGCCATTTTAAAAAGCTCTTTAAAACTCTTTCCACAGAAAGAACACAAATAGGATCTCACATCTGGGTCAATATCACTGTAGGGTGCCTTTTGGTGTCCTGTACATAAATAACACATTTGCTATGATAACTTAACATGAAAATGACTATGAAAGGGTTTGTTATATTAGGTGAAGTGTTCATATTCATAACAAAAGCATTACTTGGCTCTTTAGATACATTTTCTAGATTTTTTTTAGTTTTGCATTATTTTTATTTTGCTATGTCCCATGCACTGCTCATTAAATTGGAATGAGAGTAGAATATGGTCAAATCATAAAATAAAAAAATTGTGTTCTCTATTAATATTTTGTTAAATTTTTGTTAAACTCAATTTGAGTGTATTGATCATGTGGTAATAAAAACAATATTTTTATTTAATAAAAAAAAGTTTGTCCATGTCCCTTGAATGGTTGTCCACCTGTCGTATTGGGGAATCTGCCCCTTTAAGAAAAGGCCATCCCCTTTATTGACATCAGGACAACAGATTTGTTGTCTCTTCAGTGACGGGAATTTCAATGGCTGAGGTGAATAAGTTGGTGACTTTGCAATTGACAAATTTTCTTCGTATGAGTTTGCTTATTTGCTTTGCCATAGCTCTTAACATGTCCACCCTGTCGCCATAAAATATGCCAGAAGTGATTAGAATACAGTATTTTCAAAATATGTAAGTTTAAATATACCACATTCTCTTCAACAACCAGACTAACTATTTAGCTAGTCACACTTTGTTGTAAGCTAATATGCTAACAGAAGCTCAAAATGTCCACCCTGTCAGCCACTTAGACATGACAGGGTGGACACAGCATTCATTTGTAGTTAATATTGCTAAAAACTAAAATGAA
>NW_015645066.1:30027-30874 GCF_001515625.1 Sinocyclocheilus rhinocerous
TGACAAATTTTCTTCGTATGAGTTTGCTTATTTGCTTTGCCATAGCTCTTAACATGTCCACCCTGTCGCCATAAAATATGCCAGAAGTGATTAGAATACAGTATTTTCAAAATATGTAAGTTTAAATATACCACATTCTCTTCAACAACCAGACTAACTATTTAGCTAGTCACACTTTGTTGTAAGCTAATATGCTAACAGAAGCTCAAAATGTCCACCCTGTCAGCCACTTAGACATGACAGGGTGGACACAGCATTCATTTGTAGATAATATTGCAATTTATAGAAATTTAATATTATAATTTATAGAAAGATCTGCTGTAGAAAATACTTTGTAATTTATAAAAGCAAAATCATTGCTCTTTTGCAGGACATGCCTCTGAGTCCAGCAGAAATTGCACGGCAATACAGAAAACGTCGGGATGCAATCCCTGAATGAAGAGAAGCACACTTTAAAGGTGCCATAGAATGGAAAACTGTATTTACCTTGGCATAGTTGAATAATAACAGTTCTGTACATGGAAATCACATACCGTGACCCTCAAACACCATTGTTTCCTCCTTCTTATGTAAATCTTGTGCATGCAAAAGACCACTAAAAAACAGGCGAATCAGAACATAACACCGATTGTGATGTTACAGTCGGGATCACTAATAGTTACGCCCCCAACTTTTGCATATACCCGTGTTCTACGCCAGCCGAATCATCAGAAGTTCTGCAGGTATTGTGAAGAAACAAGCGAGGATAATAGCGAAAATGGCAGATCATGGAAATAAATGTTGTGTTCCAGGCTATGCAGGGATGGGTTGGTGTCTGTATTCAGAAAGGCACGGAAAACAAATAACG
>NW_015645066.1:36202-44024 GCF_001515625.1 Sinocyclocheilus rhinocerous
ATGTGCAGGGATGGGTTGGTGTCTGTATTCAGAAAGGCACGGAAAACAAATAACGCGCGTTCTAATAAAATAATGTGAGCCACTAAAGGGACATGTTAGCTGCTTGCTAGCGGTAGCCTGTTACATTACAGTACATAAGATTTCACTTACCACATAAACAGAGTCAGGAGAGATGACTGAGGATGATGGCGAATGATTTACAGATCCTGAGCACCACTGACAAGCATCTGATCTTGTAAAATGTGTGGTAAGTACTGCCGCTGTAGTTTACACAGAGCACGTGCAATCGCAAATCTCGAAAGTGAAAGTAAAAAGCGACCGTGCATTCGAATATATTAATAGCGGCTCCCTGATGCCCGCATTTTATATACAGTATAATAACCCAACAATATAACTGCGAGAGAAAGAGAGAGTATTGAAATATATATTTTCCCTGTGTTTCCTTCATGCTGTGTGAGCTACTGAAATGAGCCGCACTGTGAAACAGCCAATCAGAGCAGAGCTCAACATTATTATTCATGACACTTCCAAATAAGGTAAAAACAGACCATTTCATTCTAGGGACAAATCCTAGGGTTGTTGTAAATGGACATGTAAAACCGTTTCTGGAGATGTTTTGCCCGTACTTAAGCCACATACCTTCTATGTAGATATCAGAGAACAATTTAAAATATTGTATCAATGCATTCTATGGCACCTTTAAGAAAGAAAGGGAGAAATGGAGGAAAGATAGAGATACAGGGAAGAAGAAAGGTATTAATGACCTCACTGAGCTAGGAAAACGTGCTCAAAGGAAAAAATGGAGGGAGGCAAAGAAAGCTGCCAGAGCTAAAGCCAGGACAACAGTGAAGTTGTTATTGTTATTGTTAGTGAACGTATATCTAGATTTCTTTTCAGAAGTGTGTTTCGCTCTGCTCATAATGTGGTGTTTACATGGAGTTTTTAGTTAAGATGTACTGAATCGATATGAATTAAACTAAACTAAAATGAATGGAGGGGGTATATCAATGTGATTGAGAATGTCATTTTATTACTTTTTCTAAGTTAAATGTTTTATTGTCATTTTTTGTCATGCTTTGTGTGTTCTGCTTTATGTGTCCACATGTCATGTGCTGGTCCACCCTGTCATCTTGATATTTTACAGTAATATTTTTAAATAATAATTCAATCATATCTATATAATCCAGTGTGTTCAATAGCTAGGTGTTGGGGCAATAGCATGCAAACAAAAAACTGCATCCAAATATCAGAGTTTTCTCCAAATAAAAAAAAAATACATGAGCAAAATTTATGAGTTTTTTTTTTTAAAGCACATGGTTTACATAAAATATTTTATGTATTTATAATTTGAAGGCAAACAAATAACCCTGTTTTGGAAAGGGACATCATACCTTTCAGAAAATATAATTTGCATCTTAATATTGCAATGAAAATGTATTTAACAGTAATATATGTGTCTATGACAGGGTGGACATATCTTATGGTTTATGCTTCAAATAATGGCCCATAATTATCTAAAAAAAAAATGGGTGGGAGCTCAGCTAATATGTTTCTATAGTACTTGAGTGTCTACTATTTATGACATGACATAAAGCGAATGGGAAATTAAAACCAAAATTTTGGAGTATTGTGAGGGTTGAAAGGCACTCTATGGTGATATTGACCCATCTACATTTTCTTCAGGTGTATGTGTGATGGCAAATGAAATTATTACACTGAGCAAAATTAAATTCTTCCTCCTACACAGTCAATGCGCATATGATTTTTAAAATTGCTCTATTTTGTAAACCTCTTGCCACACCGGGCGACACTGCGATTTCTTCCCAGAATGGATTTGCAAATGCCGTTTCAGGTCTCTTTGATATGTGAAAGTCTTTTTACAATGTTGACACGTGAATGGCTTTTCTCCAGTGTGTAGTCTCATGTGAATGTTAAGGTTTCCTTTTTGAGTGAAACTTATTCCACACTGTTGGCAGGTGTAAGGGCTCTCTCCAGTGTGAATCCTCATGTGGACTTCAAGGTTTCCTTTTCGACTGAAACTTTTTTCACACTGCTGGCAGGAAAAAGGGTTCTCTCCAGTGTGAATTCTCATGTGGACATTAAGGTTTCCCAGTTGATCGAAACTCCTTCCACACTGAGAACACGTGTAAGGCTTCTCTCCAGTGTGAATTCTCATGTGGGCATTAAGAGTTGGTCGATGTGTAAAACTCCTTCCACACTGAGAGCATGTGTAAGGCTTCACTCCAGTATGAATTCTCACGTGGCTTTCAAGGCTTCCTCTTCGAGTGAAACTTTTTCCACAGTGTTTGCAGATGAAAGGCTTCTCTCCTGTGTGAACTCTCATGTGGTACCTAAGGTTTTCTTTTCTGCTGTAACATTTTCCACACTGTTGGCAGGTGAATGCGCTATCACTAGTGTGAATTCTCATGTGAACTGTAAAGGCTCTTTTTTGGTCAAAACTCTTTCCACACTGTTGGCAGGTGAAGGGCTTCTCTCCCGTGTGAATTCTCATGTGGATTTTAAGGTGTCCATGTCGACTGAAACGTTTTTCACATTGTTTGCAGGTGAAACGACTTCTAGATCCTGTCTTTTGAGCTCTTTTTTGTGAGGAAGCCTTTTTTTTAGTCTGCGAGCGATTATACTTTTCAGTTACAAAATCATGATGTTTCTCATACTGATCTTTCTCTTCTGTTTCATCCAGTGCTTGACCCTCCTCTTTCAGTGCAATCAGGTCTGAGGGGAAAAAAGAAGTGCTGACGTGAAAGAGAGCAGGCACGTCACGTTAACATCGGACGTCACCAGTGCGAGAAGCCGCCATTTTCTCAGCGTCTTCAGATGGAAGCGAGTGAAAGACGTTTATGGTAAGTAAAGATTAAACATGTAAAGTCATCATTCATTGTTTGTGTCTGGGAGTATTTAGAGATTTCATGGAATGCGGAAATAGTCCGAAAAGAGCATATATTGAAAAATACACGGACACGGTTTTTACCTCAGAAATAGTCTTAACGTCTCTTTTACTGAACGGAAGAGATACTTTTAATATAACGTCAGTGAGTGTCTTCTGTCATATTTACATAAGATTTTACAATATTTACACTTTGTGAGGTATTAACAGATTTACATGTTAATTCTTTATCATCTTTTTCGTGGTTAAACTGAATGTACGTTAGTTTCCTAAAGGAAGCGGCATTATGTATAGTCTAGCCTAATTATTTTGATGCTGATGAAGTGTTGATTGTTAAAAGTAATGTTTTGCATGTAATATTTCAGACTTGTTGAGCTTTGTCTTTTCATTGTGCCCGCGCCGGGAGTTAACGACACAGAAGCCAGCTTGTATGAGGAGGAGGTGATTTTCTCAGCTTCTTCAGAAGAGAGAGAAAGACGGTTAAGGCAAGAAATTTTTATTTAATTTAATTTTTATTGTTTATTTTATTTGCTTGCCAAAGCCCTTTACATGAAGAACAAATGTAGACAGCATGCAGTAATTCTATCAAGCTGTGTCAGCAGGCAGAATGTTTTATTATTTATTTACTACAATGGTGTTTTTGACATATTATTTATTAATTGATTCAATTAATATTTAAGTAAAAAAGGCGTAATAATGGAACAACAGTTTATTTTTCACTATTATTTACAACAGGATCTGCCTTTAATGAAAAATAAAACTTTTGAATTAGGAGACTATATATATTAAACTTTCAAAGGTTAAGCCCATCCCTCTCCTAAAACAACAGAAAACCATTAAATGTGCATTAAATGTAAGATTCAATAAACTTCAAAACCGAAATCTCTTTTAATGAAAATGCTACAAAATAAATAAGGCATCAAAATAAAAGGCTTCAGATTTGTTCTATTTTCAAGTTTTTCTTCAAAAATATCAGTTTGTCCACATTTTCAGTAGTGAGTGAAGATCTTGTGGCGGTAACAATGTCACCTGCCGTTGAGAAAACCCTCTCGCTTGGGACTGAGGTTGCAGGTATTGCCAGGTAACGCTTTGCCAGCTTGGCTAGATTAGGATAAACAGACTCTTGAGCCTTCCACCAGGCAAGCGGGTTGGAATCAATTGAAATGCACTCCATGTAGGCGTACACTTCATCCTTCAACTGCTGCTGCAAATCAGGCTGGTACTTTTTAACAGTTTTGAAGAGTGGGCCAAAAATTTCTGCCATGGCTGACCTCTTTGGTGGAGGGGAAGGTGCTGCCTCTGACTCTGCTGTCACTGCCGATGGACTGGCCACTGTAGTCTCTCTGGTCTCACCCTGCAGTAAAATGACAGAAAAGGCTCATTAGTGAGTTCAGTGAACATTGTAACAACATTAATCTATTGTAATGAAAGAAAATATAAAGATAGTAAATTATACATACCTGTTGTGCTGTGCTCACAACTTCTGTGATGAGGATATCTTCATAGATTCTCTGTTGATAGGCTGGATCAAGATGAGGAAGTGTCTTGAAACGCGGATCAAGTGCAGTGCACTTGTGAAGGAGGTCCTCAAGACCAGGGTCAGAAGAATACCTCGTTTGCAGATTTTCACTGATGGCTTGCTTGATTTCCCTGGCAGTGGGAGTATCACCATCATTTTGTTTCATGGATTCCAAGATAGTTTTTTTTTACCGGTAACATCATGGAAACTAATGGTGTTGTTTCAGTGCTCAGTATTGTTGTGACCATCTTCAGAGGCTTCATAATCTCAATCACACTCTCTGCTCAGCTCAGCTCATGGTCAGTCAGATTGGCAATATCCTTATTTTTATGGGCTCTTTCTGTTAGAGCGGAGTAAACAGCAGATTTCTGTTCCAGATACCGCTCAACCATCTCATAGCTGGAGTTCCAGCGTGTGGGCACGGCGTGTATTAAACAATGTTTTGGCAAGTTAAGCATCGTCTGCTTTGTCTCCAATATATGGGCAGCCACTGAGCTGCGGTGGAAAAAGCCAACAATTTTCCAGATTTCTCATGGTCAGTCAGATTGACAATATCCTTATTTTTATGGGCTCTTTCTGTTAGAGTGGAGTAAACAGCAGATTTCTGTTCCAGATACTGCTCAACCATCTCATAGCTGGAGTTCCAGCGTGTGGGCACGGCGTGTATTAAACAATGTTTTGGCAAGTTAAGCATCGTCTGCTTTGTCTCCAATATATGGACAGCCACTGAGCTGCGGTGAAAAAAGCCAACAATTTTTCTGATTTTTCCCAGCAGTCAAGATACCTGGCTGACGGCCATTCCTTTCTGTGATGCCGAGTTCAATGTATGGGCAAAGCATCCAATATGTGGACCCAATCCTGCATCACTGACAGCATTAACAATGTTTCTTGCATTGTCAGTGGTCACTGCAACAGGCTTAAGCCTCGTACACACCGGGACGATTATCGCGCGCGCTTATCGCCAACGTTTTTTCGACGCGGCAAGACCATTTTGTGCTTGAGCACCACCAAGTCATGTTTTACTGTAACTTCAGCAGCTCCAGGCACGTGAACAAAAGCGCCAATCTCATTGGTCGGCCAGTTTTTAACGCGGCGTGTCAAACCAAAAAAACGAGCCTGAGGTGTTTTTTTTAAAAATGACGCTTTTACGCCTTGCGTTTTGCGCGTCGGTGTGCACACTCACATTGGCACCCTTTGTTTAGTCACGAGGCGTTAAACGTCGGCGATAATCACGCGCGATATTTGTCACTGTGTGTGAACAAGCCTTTAAGTTTCCACTCTGCTACTGCCTCTTGGAGCTTCTCAGCTAGGTGAGTGCTTGTGTGCTGTTCATACACTGGCCTCGTTTGTAACACTGGGCTTTTCATTTCCCACTCAGAGTTGATGAAGTGTGCTGTCACTGTGAGATAGCTTTCAGTAGCACGGGAGGTCCATCCATCTATTGTTAATGCAACAGCGGGTGCAGTGGACAACTCGTGTTCAATCACTGCTCTCGTGTGTGTGTGTGTATAGAGAAGGGACCACGGACTGGCTTATGTGCGCACGAGATGGGACAGTGTAATGTGGCTCGAGCACTTTTAATAAATACTTGAAGCCGGGATCCTCTACTACTGCATGTGGGCGCATTGCAGATGAAATGTATATTCCAATTGCCTCCGTAATAGCTTTGGTCCTGTCTGCTCTCACATCTAAAGGCTGCTTAAAAGCTGCAGGGATTAGTTGTTGCACTGTAGTCTTTTTCTGCCTAACTCCGGTGACTGGCACATCTGGATGATGTCGTCTGATATGTGTTAGCATATTGGTCGTATTTCCACTCACATACCATACAGCTGCCGTACAACGCCGACACACCGTCATCGTCCTATCTACGACTCGCTCTCCTTTACAGCCGTACTCCACAGGAAACCCAAAACTTTCCCATACTATGGATTTAAAACAAGCAGGCGGGTCTTCGAGCTCTTGTGTGCTGCCTGAACTTGCCATTCTTGTTTTGGATTGGTGTGTAGCAGATCTCTTCTTCTGCTTTTTCCTGTTGTGACCGTTAGCGTTGCATTATCATGCGTGCCCCCTTCTGGGTGCCTGTGACTGACTGTATTTGTCGTCAGAGTACATGAACCGAACCGTGACGGTTCGGGACGAATACATGTACCGTTACACCCCTAATATATGTATATATATATATATCAGACACAATTTTTTTTAGTAAATTTAACAAATACTCTGTAACACCCCTCAATCAACAAACCAACTATGAGGGTCTATGGACCCTTCCCCCGAAATGCATCCAACACCTCAGAAAGGCAGAACAGGCCTCTGGTTCCATGGCAACCAATGCTGATATCACTGGTTTTATTGCCCAAAGGAATGCGGGCAGAGCAACTCACAATTCATTTACCCTTAGGAAAGACACACAATGCCCATAAAAATGAATTCTTCTCCAATTAATTCATAGAAAAACTTTCTGTGAATGAACACATATCTCCTCAGGACGTTGTGTATACCATTACTGTTCTTGTATATTGTCTAAGTAAACGCAACATGCAGTTTTTAAAGGAGGGTTTTTATTATTAAGGGAAAACAAAATCCAAAACTACATGGCCCTGTGTGAAGAAGTGTTTGCCCCCTAAACCACCAATTCCACCAACTCTGTCATCCCAATTTGAGAAACCCTTGAAGAAAGACGTGATTGCCTGCCCTGTATCACGATTTAGTCAAGGGGAGGCCGGAACCCAACATACTGTCCTGCTGCATCAGGAAACTCCTGGGGCCCATTCTTCGTACGTCGCTAACTCAGCTGGATTTGATTGTTGATGATTTCGCCTGATCTTGGATTGTTTGGTTCTTCGAAGCTCATCCCGGAGTTGCTGTCATAGCAACAGGTCCATAAACTTAAACTTGCTCGGGAGCAGCTTATTTCATGTAAACAGGATTAGATTGCATCTTTTTAAGCAGAATTGATATTTAAAATCTATCCCAGCCACTGCTGCTCTATTACTAGAGTTACCCTACTGATCCAGGGACAATCATTTAAAATAATGATCATTTAAAAATTAATTTGAAAATAATATTATAATGTTGTGTAATCTATATTTTTGTTTGCTTGGCTGTTTCCGTATAAAGGTCCAGAAATTTGTCAGGTTTTTTCGTCAGGTGTCTTTTTTAATTATATGATGTCATTACATTACTGTCTTGCCGCCAGCCAATCGCTGCACTGCTGATCGTGGTTTCGAGTATCGATACTAGGGATGCTCCGATTCCGCCTTTTTCCAATACCAGTGAAGTTTTTTTTTTTTTTTTTTTTCATTTAAATATATATAGAATTTATATATCTCTGTGTGTGGAACTGATAATCATTCTTTCACAATCTACTAAATACAGACTACTTCATTATAAAGAAA
>NW_015645066.1:44064-48022 GCF_001515625.1 Sinocyclocheilus rhinocerous
TTTAACAGTTTTAAATTTCAGTGACTGTGCGCGTTAAAAACAATTTATAGTCTTTTCTACGCCCGTGTTTTGTTCTCACAGACACCCGGTAGCAAGTAACAAAACAACATTAAACTCCGGCAAGAAGATAAAGTCCTTTGTGCAAAATCATAGACATTTATTTATTTATTTTTATTATTACAATTATTGACTGTCGTAACCGACCAGGGTTAAAAGGCTGAACGAATGACTGACAGCCACAGCGGAGAAAGTTGAACCACTGATGGCAGATGGACTATTCTGACGATGTCTTTCATAGTTTTCTGGGCCTTGACAGTGTAATTTACTTGGAAGTCTATGGGACAGTCACAAGCCTCCCAGTTTTCATCTAAAATATCTTAAATTGTGTTCCGAAGACGAACGGAGTAACCCTTTAAGCTATCGTATGGCTTCGGAAGTAACACAGAATAATACGCACAATCTCAGATATGGATTGGCCCTCTCTGACTGATACCTGATCCGACAAAAAAATGGCAGTATCGGAGCCGATGATCGGCGCATCCCTAATCGATACATCTGCCCTTTTCGGGGAACACGGGAACGTGCAGTAATCTTAGACAACTTAATCCTGATATTTTAATAAAATCCGCAAATTCGTTTGAAGAACCAAATTAGTAGTACCCCACCCCCCGCCCCGCCCTTACGCACATTATCACATTCATCAGAAACTTAGGCTGGCTGTCAGCTGGAATAACAGAAATAAAAACATCGATATAACACACTCATGGACATCAAACAAATCACTGAATACTTGCCAGCTAAAAATTATTAACTTACGAACTATGTGTTTTCAAATCCACATCATTTGAATATCATTGATGTCGGTCAAAAAAAATGTGCATGTAATACCTACTGTTAAAAGTACAGTAATGACTGCCTACTCGGTGGCAGCGCCGACTGGCCAAATCGTGTGTTTCATGCTTGGTGACATATTTGAAAACATTCAATGTGAGCTAGTAGGGCTGTGCAAAGAATCAAATTTTAGTTTCACTTGTGACCAGTGTTGGGCAGTAGCGCATTACTTAGTAACGCGTTACTGTAATTTGATTACTATTTTAGTAACGGAGTAATTTAACGTGTTATAATTGTGCTGCTGCGGGCGGGTAGACACTCGTGTGTGCGCGGAATGCGGGAGAATAAAATGATTCACGGGACTCCCGCAAAATAGAAATATCTAAACATAAAATATCTAAAACAAATAAATTATTCATCTATTGCACAAAAGCAACATGAACTAATATAAAATATAAACGATTAACAGGTGCAAGTGCAATAAAGTAATCAGAACAGTAACGTGATTACTTTTAAAAGGAGTAATCAGTAATTTGATTGAAAATTGTCATAAAATTGCTAGAGTGCCTTCTGTGTGAATGCAAACACGTGGGACTGATCCCGGGAAGGGGACCTAATAACATCGCCCGAGATCAGTCGCAGAACGTGCCGTGTGAACATAAGGCAGGACTAATGTCATAAGAGGCATGTCGTAGTAATGACGCACATGTCGTCGCAGTGACATAGTTATCTGTTTTAAAAGCAGATCAATGTTCACGACAAAAAAAGTCTGCAGACACATTATCAACGTATTAAACCTAGGGGAAACACTGCCTTTTCTTAGTAGATATTGGGTTTAATGTTACAAAGAATTGTATGATTTTCCCTAATTTAACGTGTGACATGTCATAATAACAAATGCCCAGCTTGGGTCTTTTGAGATGCTCTTGAAGGAAGCATGAGTATTTGTCTGGGGTCCGTTCTTCATACGAGGATTACTCGGTAAACTGGATTTTTTTGTTGATGATTTGACATGATCCAGGATTGTAAGGATTGTTCTTTAAAGCTCATCTTGGAGTTGCTGTCATAGCAACAGGTCCGTGAGCTCAAACCTGGGGCCTGTACCATGAAGCTGGATTAGCTGGCTAGCCAGGTACGTTTCAGTTTAGTTTGCACCAATCCTGGGTTTTAGGTACCATGAAAGTGGCTTGGCTTCTTTTAGCAGCGTTCATTGCCTTAGTAACTTACACTCCACGGCTAACCTGCTCCGGGGCAGGTTATGTTCTGAGTTAGAGATCTCAAACTGAAATTGGACCAATCAGATGTGAGCAAAGTGACATGTCTGACACAAAAAAGTCACTCCCCTAGTTTATCTTGCTACGAATGAAAGGTCACTAGTACTAAAAAAATGTCTGGCTTTAATGATAATTACTTAGTTATTTTATAAGATTTATATAATTATACGATTTCTATTATTATTAATGCATTACACACAAGCAATTTTAGTTTAACAGTTATTATAAATCATTTATTTTAAAAGAATGTTAATATATACAGATCGTATGTAATATAAATATTGCACTTTTGTTCATATAGCAGTACTTTTAAATGAAAAAAGTGCACAATACACTACTTTTGAATTCATTATTGAATTTTGTGCATAATGTGATTAAAAATTTTAATCGTTGCCCAGCACTAATATATATATATATATATGTGTGTGTGTGTGTGTGTGTGTATAAAAAAAAACCTTGCTATGTGTACTGAGACTTGTCTTTTGCACTTTCATATCATTGCTCTTTTGTTGGTTTTGATTGCTTCTATTGTCCTCATGTGTCGCTTTGGATAAAAGTAAATGTAAATAAGCTGTAGAATCAATGGATAATGCTTTAAAAATGACTACGCGACCTTACATGTTCGAGTCTCTATCGCCGTATATAACAAGTTTCACTTGTGACTGCACTGATGAAGCAAGATCATTTCTTTTATTTGTCCTCTTTCATGAACAAGTACTTTTTTCATTGTAAATGCATTTAAATTCATCATATAATTCAATCTCTTAACCTTCAGCAAAACCTTTAACCAAGGCTCGTGATTGGCTGATCGCCAGTGATGTCACATTCATGTGCACGTGCTCCACAAACTCAGGATCGAAGCCTGAGCTGACACAGAAAGTTGATGGTCAGCATCATGGTACCAACAAAGCCGGATTGGAGTGGTTTGGTTTTGTCAACTCGAAACTAATCCTGTAACCCTGAGTTTGTTAATCTACCATCGTGGTACAGGCCCCTGCTCAGGAGCGGCTTATTTCACATAAACAGGATTAGATTGTCATTTTAAGTGAAGATGATACTGAAAGTCTGTCTCAGCCATTGCTATTTTCTCACAAGAGCACCATACAAACCAGGAAAATTAATAAAAAAATAATAAAAGGAAATAAAAAAAAATAAAATTGCATAATGGACAATTTTACTCATTTAGAAATTTATTCATAAAGTAATAATCATCTCAATTTTATTGCAGTCATACACACATTACGTACAGTTTGTCTGAGTTGTGCGTTAAAGGGGTCATATGATGTTGCTAAAAAGAACATTATTTTGTGTATTAACAATTTGGAAAAATTGTTTTCCTGAACATTTCCTTCGAAAATGAAATTTGACCACCGTGTCCTCAGCGTTCTATGGAGACTCCTATGTTCGTTGGTGCATCTCAACACACGACACTTGTAATGCCTCTTTGGCATTGCCAATGGGCGGGACTTTCCCTAGTATGACATCATTATTGATTTTTACCCTTCTAAATTACACTTAGGTTATGTTTACCTTATCTTTAGGTCACACTTAGGTTATGTTTACGTTATACTAAGGTTATAGTTAGGTTATGTTTACGTTATCCTAATGTTATAGTTAGGTTATGTTTACGTTATTGTGACGAGAGGGGCGGGGCCGAGAGCCGTGGGAACGGAGAGAGGCCGGGGGAGTAAATGATAATGAGCGACACCTGCGCCACTCACCGCTCTCGAGTCCCACGGAGCAGCTCCGAAAGAATAAAAGGAGGAGTTACGACAGTGAAAGATGAGAGAGGACCAGGCCTGGACTTTATTTGTGTTTTGGTGCGGCAGGCGCCCATGAGGGGCTGCCGCTTT
>NW_015645066.1:48167-50455 GCF_001515625.1 Sinocyclocheilus rhinocerous
TGATGACACTTATGAAACTCAGACAGAACTTTGTCATTGCTGACTTGGCAAAACGCTTTGGCAAGTCACATGGTCAAGTCAGCAAAACTGTGAAATTTTGGATAGATGTTTTGTACAAGCATACCAAGGATCTTATTCCATGGTTGCCCCGTGAAACCATCAAGGCCACTCCGCCAGAGGCTTTTAAAGATCATTTTCCAAACACTACTTGTATAATTGACTGCACAGAAACTGTTCTACAGAAGGCTAAAAATCTAGATTCAAGAAGTGAATCGTACAGTCACTATTATGCCAGTAATACTCTGAAGTATCTGCTAGCAACTTCTCCAGCTGGATTAGTCATGTTTATTTCAGAGGCTTATGGTGGCAAATGTAGCGACAGGTACATTGCACAGAACTCAGGGTTTCTGGACTGCTTGAGGCCCGGAGATGAGGTGATGGCGGACCGTGGATTCACGATCAGGGACTTATTGGAGGAACGCAAGGTGAATTTAGTTATGCCAGCATTTACACGCAAACAGTGCCAGCTGACTAATGAGGAAGTCACCCACACGCGACGCATTGCTCATGCCCGCATTCACATTGAACGGGCAATAAGGCGGCTAAAGGTGTACAAGATTCTCTCACAGACTTTGCCTATTAATTTGGTCCCAGAGTTTGATAAAATACTGTGAATTTGTGCTGCTCTTGTAAATCTAAGAGGGGAGCTTATCTCAAGCACATAGATAAACATTTATCATCACTTAAACTGCATGTGCTTATAGTTTAATGTCATTAACAAGATACATGTTATTAATACATGTTGTTTTTGTACACTATGTAGACAGTAAAAATATTTACAGGATTCTTTCATGTATTTCATTCTCATGTTGCTTAAAAAATAAACTGATGAAACTTATTTACATTGTATTGGGTATGTTTGTATACTGTGTACCGCATTCCTCACCCTCTACTTGTTTAAAAGCTGCAGGTATGTCTTGCACAGATTTATCTTCTTATCAGCAAAATCATCAACTAATTCTGGCAGCATGTGTAAAAAGTAAAATTTCTGTAGCTGTTGCACATGAGCTTCTGCATAATTTTTGTCAAATGGAATGTCCATTTCTAGGTGCTCAGTTGATGTCCAGATGACCAGCTTGCAGCTCAGTAGACCCACACACATCATGGTCAACTGGACCTGAAGGAAGATGTCACACTTCAAAGTTCAATAATTTGATCAAATTGAATTGAATTTGTATTGCAAAAATTGTGCTTACAATTTAATTTATACTTTATATTAATTTAAATAGTGCTTTTATTATATGCATATTATGAGTTAGGTTGTCATCTACATGTATGTATGTGGGTTTTTTGTTGTTGTTTTTTTACTCACTTGGAGGTAGTATCCATCCTTTCCATCCGGAAGAATAACATACTGCCCATCACCTAAGCTTCTGATGTCACCATTTGGTCGATTCAGAAACTCAGTAAGTGACATGGAGCTCTTGAAGGGACACTTGATCTCGAGAAGCTTTGTTGAGTCTAGGATGCCATCTGGGCTAGCTGCCAACCAAGGATGTTCAGGATGGATCACCAGGCCTCTCCTCTCCACAGCGTGCCCTCGGCTTTTCATGAGTTGGATGATATTGCCCTCATTTTCTATGCCATATTTTGTAGCAGTATTACCTGTGAAGGCTGGGTAGAAGTGCTCATTGAGGAATTTTTTGGGGTTAGTAGTAGGTCGTTTGGGTACTTTCTTTGCTGTGCTGGCAGTGATACAGAGCTTTCTGTTTTGCTTTCACCTTCACATTTGTGAGGTGCTCTGGACCTTAGATTCTTCCATTAGTGTAATTGCTTGGGTGGGTGATAGTTTTATGTAGGACTCATAAAACAAAAGGCACTTTCTACAACTTTGTGTTAAGCTGTGGTCTGTGTGTGATATGTCTGTATCATGTTCATTTGAGCTGGTCTTGTTGCTGTCTACATCTGCTCTGAAGCTTAGCTGAAGAAGACCTTCTGTCTGCAGCTGAAACAATGGTGCCATCACAGATGAACTGCTATGGCTTACAAACTCAGCATGGTTCTTGAAATGCTGGGGGGAAGTTGTTAGATCTGGAGGTAATGATGATGGGCCTGGATATGTGTGGCCTGGTCTATGGCGTTTAAAGTTGATGTGTTTTGCCTTCCTCAGCCCTACATTCTTCCTCGTGCCTGCATTCCACTTCCTTTGCACATCAGTACATGACATGCCTGTCTTGCCTTGCCTGACTGCATTCTCTACCTTTATAGAAGAAATAATAGTCTTTCTT
>NW_015645066.1:50703-73613 GCF_001515625.1 Sinocyclocheilus rhinocerous
TGAGTTCCTCAATGAGGTTAAAATTTATATTAAATGCACCAGTTCAGCTAGAATCTGGAGGTACTTGATTTGCCTGTGTACGGGGGTTCCCTTTGTTGTCTTCCTTGCAGCAAAGGGGGTTTCCCGCGGTTGCTGATTGGCTGGAAGTTCAGTCCTGGGAAGCCAGTGGTTGGCCGTTGGCTGACGACGCGGAGTTGTTGTGGGCTGGTTGAAGTTTTAGACTGCACTCGAGGTTGGACTCGGAGACACGGTGTTAGGCAACTTAACTCAGAACATGAAACTCTCAACGGAAAAGAAAAGAAACTCTCCAAACACTCGTAACAGTTGGTGGCGGTAATGCACCAAGTTGGTATAAGAGAAAAAGGTGGCTTCCCCGTGCACTTTGTAGCCACGAAAATCATAATCAAAATGGAGTCAGACGTTGCAGCATACTGTCGGAAAATGATACCTCAGTTGCGCTCACCAACATTTCTGGGCGGTCTGAAGTAACCAAAACATTTTTACGAGTTGAGAAAGACGGCGTGAAAACGCTGTACGCCAGCTGCAAGACATGTAGACACATTATCAAATACCATTCCGACTCAGGCACGAGTGGCCTTCAGCGAAAGCAACACTGTGTACACACACACACACACACACACTACCTACCTACAAGTTGTATATTACCTCCATCAATATAAAGACGTGTGTTTTGCACTATATAAAGCATTATGCTTATAATGCAAACTCGATTGTACCATAACAATCTGTCTTTTTTTTCTCAGAACAGAAATCTGTCTTTTTTCCACCACACCTAGTGGCCACAGGCACAGAGGTGCACAGTTTCTCCTCAAGCTGTGTGTAGGAGGAGGAGAGGGAGGACCGTGGTAACACTAACGAGTCATGGAGCCACGAATTGGTGCTGAAATATATGAATGAGCCTACAAAGATGACCGGCCAGTCCCTTCTCAACTTCTGGTAGGAGATGTCATGTGGGCTGGTGCCAGTTGCCAGGAAGCTGCTGGAAGATTAATTGAGGAGAGGCGCAGCAGCCTCAGTCCGGAATCTGTGGACACTCTCTTGTTCTTGCATAGCAACAGTGGGACTCCATCTTAATGGAAACTCAGTGAAAATTTGGTTATGCGTGCGTGTGTGTGTGTGTTTCCATGGATGACTTACATGAAATTTGATGAAGTTTAAACTGGCTTTTAGTTCAATAAAATAACACAAAAAATTTGATTTTTATTCAACTGAGGTGGGCAGTCTGGGCATGCTGTGATCTTTACTGTATTTTTACTGTAACTGACAGATTCTGGCAAAGGGAGGGAATGGGAGTCATTCTTCTGGGATCGGGACGGGATGTTTTTTTGTGGGAGTGGTTTGAAAATGCACTCCTGTGTCACCCTCTAGTTCCTGTGGGCCCTTTGTCCTTAAAGTAAGTCTTAAGAAATTGGACAAAATTACTGTTTAAAACCTGGTTTATACTGAGTCTATGCAAGAACAGCATAGTCCGTATTGTTTGAATGTTCATTATGTATAGCCCAGAATTCAGCTCAATCTCAAACATTAATTTGCAGACCACATTAATACATACCACAACATAATAATCTATACAATATCTTTTATTGGGTTTTCATATACACAGAACATGAAAAACTGTTGATGCATCATCAACTTCAAAGCTTTAGCATTACCTTTCGATGGATTATTAATCTCGATGTATCTCTGTGTAATTTAAAAAAAAAACAGCATCATCATTCTTTAGAAATTCCCCTCTTGTATAGCACTAAAGAAGGAAAGTCATATGGCTTTAGAACAACATAATGGTGAGTAAATAATGACAGAATTATCATTTTGGGATGAACTCTCCCCTTAACAATATAAGAATGACTCAAATTATTGTCATGTTTCAAAACAAAGTGTTGGATAATGCAAAATTTGAGTTACCCCGAGGGGTCCTTTGAGTCTGGGATATTTAGCTAGGTCAGGTGAAGTCATCACATGGTGCTTGCAGGCTGATCTGCGTTACTCAGAGAGTCCTGCCTGCTGTCGCTGCCTGTCCTGCTACGGCCAAGGAGGCTGTTCTTGAGCTCACTGTCTGTCCTGTCACAGCCATGGATGCCGTCCATGAATTCACAGCCTGTCCTGTTATGGCCATGGAGGCCATTCATGAACTCACTGTCTGTCCTGCCACGGCCATCATTGGAGGTGATATAATGTTCAGGGAAATATTACTTTTATGTGTATTACAGAAATAGGCACATTTGACTTAGATTGGCTGTGATGTGTGCCTGTGTCAATGCGTTCAACGGTCTGGGAAAGAAAAAGTTCTGCCAAAAAAAAGAAATCTGCCAAGCTTGTAAAAATTGAAGCGGACATTCCCACTGTGCTTTTTAAAATTTATTTTATATTTATATTATTTATTTAATGGAACTGTCGAGTTTTATTTATTTTCCAGTGTTGTTAAGTTATTTTAATAAATTCTCAGTTTGCTGAACATATATTGTGTATGTCGTTCCTAACCAATAAAGTTTTGACAGGTCATTTGAAGATATAATACAATAAAAGGGACACATAGACAAACTGGTGTTTTAAATCAGTGTTTCCCAACCGGGGTGCCGTCTGTCGAGTGCAGGGGTGCCGTGTAAAAAATCATTTTTTAATATTTTTTAATCGCTAAAATGTTCAGAAAAGCATCTATTATATAATATCCATTTCTGATGTCGCCAATAATTAGAGATGCACCGAAATTTCGGCTGCCGAAAATTAGTTCACCGCTCAGGTTTCACTTTCACGTGGTGTGACGCTCTGTCACTGAGAGCTGCTATCAGTTGTTTTTGGTTAGATAAAGTTCCATGCACAGGCTATTCAAGACAGTACTGGCTATGACTTGACGTTAAAACATTCTAAGCTCCAAGGAAATAAACTTGAATAATAATAATAATAATAACAGATTAGTTTGACTTTAAGGATTGTTCCAGGTGCTCAGGGCCGGATTTACCTCATATTGGGACATAGGCAATATAACTTTTTGACCCCACCCACATGCTGTCGGTCAGAAACATGTGACCAAAACTGCTACTTTTCAAGAAACTGAAAAAACACCCTTTTTTAACAATTAAACACTGTGTTGTCAAAGTTTATACGGTAGCTTTATATATAATAATTTACCTGCATGTCATTATATTATTAATATTTTACCAAGCGGCCACAACTGAGGCAGTAAGTGCATTGCATTATGTTTTCTTTAACTTACGGGTTATGAAGTTTATTGTAGCTGTATGTGGGTGCTCTTTTTTTCTGTCAAATCTCATGTTATAAAAGATAAAGTTCCATGCACAGGCTATTCAAGACAGTACTGGCTATGACTTGACGACAAATGCAAGTGTTGCCAGATACTTTGCTGAAAAAATAGTGTATTCTAGCAGTCCTTGTGCAACATCATCTGTATGCTTTAACTTGTGCAACTAATACAACAACTTTTCTTGAGATGTGACAACCTAAAACCAATGCTTGCGTGTAATTGACTTTCTCTTTGACTCTGGTAAAGAGGTTGGGGCTTCCTTTTCCGATGAAACCTTCCCAGCATACCGTCACTTTCAGAGTTGAGATGAGAGGACGTCTCAGCCCTTTCAGCCTTCTGTCTGGCTTTCTCATAATCTGCTACAGAAATATAAACAGCTTCAGGACTATGAAATATGATGAGCTGAACATTCGTCATCACATTTTTACAAATTAAAAGTTCTTAAGGCACTCTTTGATACACAATTCCATCTCACAGATGCCCATATCTTGTAGTGCAGGGGTGAGATGTTCCTGATTGTATCGGAGGAAAATCTCTGCTAGAAATATATGCCAGAATGAAAAATAAAAACTTGAATATTTATTTTATAAACCCAATAATCATTAAACCCTTAAAGGATTAGTTCACTTCTGAATTAAAATGTCCTCATAATTTCCTCACCCCCGTGTCATCCAAGATGTTCATGTCTTTCTTTGTTCAGTCGAAAAGAAATGAAGGTTTTTGAGGAAAACATTCCAGGGTTTTTCTCTATATAGTGGACTTCAGTGGGCTTCACTGGGTGGAAGCTTCAGTGCAGCTTCAAAGCGTTCTACACGATCCCAGACGAGGAAGAAGGGTCTTATCTAGCGAAACGTTCGGTCATTTTCTAAAAAAGATTTACAATTATATACTTTTTAACCTCAAACACTCATCAAGTAAATTATGAGGAAATTTTCATTCAGAAGTGAACTAATCCTTTAAAACAAAACTGTGGGTCTTCAAGGAAGAGTCTTCATACAGAACGCTCCGAATTCACCCAAAATAGGCTCAATCGTTTGTGCTGATTTGTGTTGATAGAAGTTTCGTTTTTGTGGCTGTCTTTTTTTACCAATACAGTTGAAGTAACAAGGTAATCTAAACGGCAAACCACAGCACATTAAATAGTCGCATTCACTTAGTTACCTATGTGTCTCCAACTTATAACAGACACCGCGGATCACTGGATGTGTGGAATGTAACACCAACTCCAACGTAAATGTTTTTACTTGTTACTGTGTGTTATTATGTGAACAACAATAGTAATATAATCATTGTCATAAATACACGCAACATAATATGTTTGCTGTAGCTCTGTGTTCATATATAGGCTATATGTGCGTGTATTCATATATGTATGTGGAAACTTACGACTCAATGAATTAAGAATTAAGCCAAAATGATTTTACTTGTGAAACTGAATTAAAGTGTACTAACGAACATCCGTTAACACAAACAATAGACCATTAAAAACTTAAACTTCAAAACACTTAATACTGACAAGCCATGGCGCACTGTCTGTCTTCAAACCAAAAATGCCACACAGAATAACAGACTTGAGTGCAAACTCCATCAAGCCTGACTTCCAGAAAAGCAGAGACGACTTCTCCAAACAGGAGTGGGAAAACAAGGGTGTGTGGCATACAACAAAAATACTAATACTTGTTAGATTAAATTTAAACAGTGCAATCACTCTTTTGTGTATAACACTGCATGTGGGCATATTTTGTTTTGAGCATCCTGGATTAAGCCTCCTTTGAAAGCAATGACTGCCCTTAAAATAAATCTCTCCTTGGAGCATCAGATTGGAGGGAAATTCACACAAAGGCAATTTTATGGAGTTGCTTCCTAGGCCAGTTTCAATCCACAGAAGTTTGAAGAAGACTGTAACTGTGAGAAACTTTCCCTGCACAGAGCACTTTTCCTGATGTAGAGTCTGTCTTGAATGCAGAGGGACACTGTTATGGACTTTGGATTGGCCTGAGGCAGGGGACTCCGGAAGGTTAAGGCCTTCTTTCACTGTGGTCTGAAGTTGAGCCACGCTTGAATCCTGCAGTACAGCAACAGAAGTACAGACAAATGGAGTTTCCCTTGTGACTTGTGTGCTGAGACTGCAATACTGTGAGGAGCACTGTTTTGTGAAGTAAACACATGCATGTTTTGTCATTGGTTTTTCAATGATAGTGGAGATGTTAATGATAAGTGCGTGCCCTTGGCTTTTTGACGCGATCGACCCGGGTTCGATCCCGCCTTTTGCCGAACTTTTTTTTCCTCCCTTTTCAAATCTCGTATTAGCAATGGATTCTATTTACACTAAGTGAAAACAACGAACACCAGCTGGGCCTTCGGCACGTGGTGAGGCCGGTTGCGAGCCACCTGACTGACACCCTTCAGTCACTTTTCAGCAAAAATCGGGGAAAAGGTGGGTTCACCCAAAGTGGGACCTCTCTACAGTGCGAAATGGCACTCGAGGAGCTATTCTACGGAAAGGTCCTATGTCCTCAGTCTGCACCGTACTCCGTCAGCCTGGGGACAAACTCAAGTGATGCCAACAGCCTGACAAAGCAAAGAGGCTTCCTGGGCCTGTCACCTGTGGGAAGCGCAAGCGTCGGCGAGTCTCCGCCGCCACTTAAACTATGGATCAGTGATCCCATTCAAATACAGAGGATTGAGAGGCTATTTCCTCTGACTGACACTTTGCAGGCATCCCCGGCAGTGGTGGGTGAGGACCTTCTTAAAGTGCTCTTGGCAGACCTTCATGAAAGGAATGACAGAATAAATATGCAAGCGCTCAAAGACCAGACTCCTCCATTCATGGCAAAACTAGTTGGATCCAGAACCAAGCAGCAGTTTTGCAAAGAACTGTCAGAAAGGAAAGCTTTCAACCATCTTTTGACTTTCGGGAGGGCGGTTGAATTGGCACAATCCATGGGGCATGATGTCTCCCAGTGTTTGTTGGAGGGTATGCGGCAGTACAAATACTTCCCGTGCATAACATACTGGGATGAGAAACGCCATCCAAAAGCCAAGTGGAACAAAAAGGACTACATTCAACTGCTCAACGACGGCGAGGCACCGTCCCCTGCAGCTGACGCCGCTGCCGTTATCGGCGATGTGTGCGTGGAGATTGAGCGGCGGTCCCTGTGCTATTCATCAAACATCCAGAGATACAGGGAGAGCGGAATGCCATGGATGAGCGTCGGCCTCCAGCGCCTGCCTAAGACACTGGAAAGAGAACAACGTCTTCAGACATTAACCTTCATCAGCTGTCTTGGGCTCATCCAGACTGGAGATTATGTGTCCTTTGCACAGCTTGGTGCTTTCGTGAGTGAGATGCCCCTAAGCCAGAACGAGCTGCAAAGAATGAAGATTCTATCTCCTTTAATACTGATGCACTCACCTTCTGTTAAAAGACTTCATGAAACGGTACCACACAAGATGCCCCGACAGCAGCCTAAACCTCCGCCTAAACCAGCGACACAGGAGGCTCCAAAAAGGGCACCCTCTCCGCAAAGGTCAGACCCAGAAGTCCAGGAGGAAGAAGCTGACCAAATCGTTAACTGGGTGGAGACAAAAACGGTACCCACTAACCTTAATACACATTGGTCGCCGGAAGAAATTCAACTCGCAATGGAAAACCCCCACTTGAGCCATGCGCAGGCGTACAAAAAGTACCTACAAAGGTTCCAGGAGCTTGGGAGGCCATCGAGAACATTCCGGGCATTTAGAAGCAAAAGACAAAGAACAAGCTGAATTTCCTTTTTTACAAACGCCCTATGGTAAGGGTTGACTTTTATTGCAACTTAACGTATACTTACCTTTGTCGGTGCATCACTAATGTCTGCCTTTCCTATTTGCAGTTCCTAGAGGGTGTTATCCATTACTACTAGTTAAATACAAGTTTATTATTAATGGTATAACAATGAAATAGTGCATTAAATATTTCAAAATATTTTCATATTTAATTTAAAAACTAAATTTTGTAAGTTTTATCTTTATCTATAAAAGCTGCTAAATGCATTCAGCCAACACAGACTTGTTGCTGCTGTAGTTTTATTACTCTGAATTTACTCTGAATGACAGATTTATTTTGACATCGGCTTGTCAGATGTTTTGTTCCATCCGTTGCTGTAGTTATCACTGTCAATCATAGCAATGAAAATTGAGTGTATTCACTTGCATCTTTTACATTTTGCGTTTGTCATTCCTGAAACGGTATACGTTGGCTTTTGGTCCTCTGACACAAACAAAGGCTTTCTTCAAATTGTGAATGGGTTGCATGGAGAAACCGAGCAAAGGGCGCTCCCCTTTTAGAACAGGTGGTGATTTTGACAGTAGACCGGGAATGACTGAGCTGGCTTATCTAAACCAGGAAGTACTATAACTGTGCATAATCAATTGTTACTGTTACATGACAGACATGGTTACAAATTTATTTATGTGTCTGTATTAACCTTACATTTGTATGTTAGCTTGAAGGCACAAAAGAATTAACAGAGGAAGACGAAAGAGCTGTACTTGACCTGGCACTCTCCTGGGACCTTCGCATCAAACAACCAAAGATGCGTTGTTCAGATATGAGCGTATCTGTTATTTCATGCTGTAAGTAATGAGTTGTTTACTAGTAGACATTATATATAATAAGATTATATAATATATAAGATTATTTTTTATTTATTTTTTTTTAATAAGAAGGATCTAATTTAATTCATTTTGTTAAATTAGGTAGCTGAACGGACACAACGCCAGGTCAAGCAGCTGAGGTGTGGGCTTTTATGAAACAAAGGGCAGATGTGGTTCCCCTTCTGCTGCCCACCCAATAAACATTAGACGTCGTATGGACGTGCAGATCATGTCTATATTACGTCGGTCGGTCCAGGACCATATCTGTACGTCTACACGAAGTGCAAATCTTGTACGATCTGGACGTCAAACTACGACCCCTTTTGGACGTAGATTCTACGTTCAAAATTGACGTCTAGTGTTTTTTTGTGTGTGTTTTTTTTGGACTTCTCGGAACATACAGAATGTGATTATGTATGTATGTACCAACAGTGATACAATAAAAAACTGACATAAAGTGACAAAGATCAAATAGTGAAAGTAGCAATACATTTCAGTACTCAAATCATTGACAAGAGAGAAAAAAACGGATGACAGGTAAATACATTGTCAACTTCTAAAGATTTTTCAAGGTTTACCATTACATACACATCTATTGGGCAGGATTAAAAACACTACAATTACATGCCATAATTTTAAAGAATTATTAAAACGGGAACAAAAAAAAGAAACCGAGCAAAGTGTGCTCCCCTTTTAGCACAGGTGATTTTGACAGTAGACCGGGAATGACTGAGCTGGCTTATCTAAACCAGGAAGTACTATAACTGTGCATAATCAATTGTTACTGTTACATGACAGACATGGTTACAAATTTATTTATGTGTCCGTATTAACCTTACATTTGTATGTTAGCTTGAAGGCACAAAAGAATTAACAGAGGAAGACGAAAGAGCTGTACTTGACCTGGCACTCTCCTGGGACCTTCGCATCAAACAACCAAAGATGCGTTGTTCAGATATGAGCGTATCTGTTATTTCATGCTGTAAGTAATGAGTTGTTTACTAGTAGACATTATATGCATGCAAACCAATTGCCTTGAAAAAACCAAGCAAAGTGAAATAAGAATAGTGATTTGTACTAACAAAGGTTTATTTAGTGTTGTAAACTTACACGCAAGTTCTGGTATCTCAGAATCACTATTTTCAACAACTAAATGATTAAGTACAATATACTATGTGCGTATTTCAAACAACTCATTTATTTAAGTTGAGCTAACTCATGTAACATTTCCTGCAACTTGGTATTTCTAAGTTGTATTTACTTAAACAGCAATCTGATTTACTTGCTAAAAGCATGCAAACCGATTGCCTTAAAAAAACCAAGTAAGCGTTACTCCACTAACTTAAGTGCTTCAAACATCCATTACAAATTACTGACAACAATGTTCCATTCCACACAAACACACACACACACTCGCACACACTCACACTCACACACACACATACACACACACACTCGCACACACACTCACACACACGCACGCACGCACGCACACACACACACACACACGCACACTTACACATAAATTAAAGGTAGTGACAGTTCAAAGTTAAAGGTAATGTATTTTTTGTTTTTCAATGCAGTTTTAACTTGTATTACAAACATTTTGAAACAAAGCAAAAACAATCTGATTTAGGGTATGCTTCTTGTAAACAGTGGAGGTAGCAGTATGATGAGTTTAAGTATGGCACTGAGTTGCCCGCACCAGTTGACAATGCCCAAGTCAAGCATCACACAGTAAGTGTTTTTCACGGTATTAGGGTAATCCAAACGTAGCACATGGCAGTCTGGAAGCAAATGGCTGAGGTAGACCCTGGAGACTGTTCTTTGCAGTATACCGAGTCCTGTGTTCATGAGACTACTGTTCAGAGAAAGCTGTTGCCAAAAGCACTTGTCCTAAATATGACATAATTCTTCAGTTAAAGGCCAGTTCCACTATTGTTGTGAATTGTATTACAGACACATTCACTCCTTGATATTTGCATGCTTTACAAAGATTGCAGAAAGAAAGAAAGAAGCATTTCTATACATATCTCAGTCATAAAACCAATTCAAAAGCAGCATTTCTTCGGTGTTACTGTACTGTGTTCCAACACAGCAAAGAAATAATTACTGCAAGACAAATAGCTCATTCAGTTTAAACCTTAAAAGTGTAATCACGTAATGTCTATGCTTGTGATGTATTAAAAAATATATTGACGATAAAATTTTAAATTGAAAAATAACTTTAATCCAAAAAGCGACCAAAACATCACAGTGTTATAAAATTATAGAGGGACCACTGCAAAAAATTACAGTAAACAATTAATTTATTATTGTGTAGAAGTAATCAGTCTTTATCCAGTGGTAAAAACGCAAGCAGTCTCTCTCCTTCTTCCCAGTTTCAGCAAATTCCTGGCACAAATTCAAAACGTTGCTTGTTACGCATGCTAACTAACCTAACCTTGCTTATTTCTTCTTCTGTTATTTTGTTGCACATTAACAACACATTAGCGCACTGCTGCCTCTCACTGGTGAATTAATGTTATTGGTTTTGTTGTGGCTACTTGAATATTTTAAGTAAGCGTTACTAATTGCAGGAAGTTGCTTTATGCAACTGGACGCATATAGAGCAAATAATCTTCTGTTGTGTCTTTCCTGTAACACTGAAACTTGGTCTGTCCAGACCAGTCATAATATAAAATGATAAACAGTTGAACACCTGCAAAAGTAATAATAGGAGATTTTAAATAGGAGAAAACAAATAAAAATGTGTAAGTAAGAAAACACAAAATATATTGAACATATTGAAGAGCAACACACTACATGTACTAGACAGATGTTGTTGTTGTTTTTCCCCCAGCAGCATCAAGTAAATACACTCAAACACACTCAGACGTGCAACTCAATAGCACATGATGCTACACAATAATGACTTCTCATCCAGACAGTACTAATTTGCAGTATTATTCATGCAACAAAAATCAAGTAATACAGTAATAAAATAGCCAATACATTTCAAAAATAGTTTACAACTAGAATAAATTATAATTGGTTTCATATGATTAGACCTTATACCTTTTGAAGCAGCCAGGTTGTATATGCATGTAATTGTGTAGTGTGAACATTTGAAGTCAAGCTCCTCTATCTGTTACTACATCAATAGTGTCACTATATAACCTGGCTTTGAAAATAATGGATCAGAGGTCAATAAACAAGTCATTAACAAAAAGTTTAAAAAAAATGTTTTCATTTGTGAAATATTTTTTAAATGTGTAAATCGTTTAGTTCCTAAGGTTATGTATGATAAGTGAGATCATAACTCACTGAACTCAGAAGGACATGGACTGTAGTGGTGGATAACATGAAACATTCTTGAGGACTCAAGTGCATACAAGCAATTCCAAATTGACTACATGCTTCAGGCTTGCCTTGGTGTTTGAAAATAAAACCACAAAAACATTATCACTATGGTTGCAATTTTCTGGTTGCAAGCTGTACATTTATAATGTGACACTGACAGGTTAAAGGCTACTGACCTGTACTGGGTTTGATTTTTAAACACTAGCGGACTGTGTTGAAGGGAATTCCCGACCAACTATTTGAACGTTATAAGAGAATGGTGTGAAAGTCTGCTGGGCAAATTTAGCTTGTATATGAAAAATTGCATTTTTTAAATAAATCACTTTAATTTGAATCTTAATTAAATATAAGTTGTTTCTGGATATTGATCTAGGTGTTAGGGACAGAAAACTGCCATTTGCTGGTTAGAGAAAATTCTACAGGAATAGTTTTATAAAGAATGTAATATGACCACATATATCCAAGAGAGCCTTACACATACATTCATTTTTCTGTCTGTGGCCAACTGCTCCAACATTTGTAATATATTTTGAGAATTTATGTACATATAAACATTATGAAATACATTAAAATCAATATTCTGTAAACAAATGTAAAAAAAAATTAATAAAATAAATATAACTGATTTTATTTGACAAATTCTTTAAAAATGCTAAATTCTCCGTTGCAGTCACATCTGCATGCATGTGTGCATGTGTGTGTGTGTATACGTGTGTGCATGTATTAGATCTCGCCTTTTCATATCTGTTATCTGCTTTTGTGGCTTATTTTATTTGCCATATTCTATACAAATGCTCTGTTGCAGACACACAGGTGCATGTTTTGTTTATGTGTGTGAGTGAGCAGTTCAATTCCATATTGCATTTGTCCTCTAGTACCAGGCCTTCATTTCTGTATAGAAATGATCAGATTCATTAAAGATAAATTGATTTTATTTGACAAATAAAAGGAAAAAAACTGTTTTCATGTTTCCCATTAATTTTCAATTGGGGTCATTTTGACCCCAAAGACCATAAATGTGACTTCTTTTTTTTTAACCACCTTCAGAACAACCGAATCAAACGTAAGTGTGTGTGTGAAGAAAAAGATACTGTAGAAAAAGTCACAAAATCCTAGGTCACTGAGATGAAGGGAGACATGTTTTTTAACTAAAGAAATTTCAAATGGGGTCAGTGTGACCCCAAGGAACAGATTAGGGTTTTAACATAACTTTATGGCGTTCACTTCATGATGCAGAACATCCATCCTATATGCTGCATCTACAAGAGGCAAGGGATTTTTGCAATCTTGATGCTTGCAATCCATTCCCATTTGAGAAATTGAAAACTTGAGATCTTGAAAAACTCATAAGGTCAGCGACTCGAAGTGGATTTCAAATTCTCATTAAAAAAATTCAATGTGTAAAGGCCACAAAGCTCAAACCACAAGATTGAACACTGTCTTCATTTTGGGGAAATAAATAAATTGTTGCCATTGGAGTACTTGACTCATCTTTTTCTTCACAACCCACTAGAAAAGAACATGGGGAGACAGGTAAGACATTTCTAATCTCATACATTTAATAAATAAATCATTTATTTTATGAGCAAACATAACATAACATCTATAAAAGCACATTGGATCCATTTGCATAATTTGTGATCCTTTCCATAATTGTTTAAAAATTAGCAAAATGAAATAATGTTGCTTAGCAAAATGTGATTATATATATATATATATATATATATATACATAACAGTATTGGGGATAGAGACTGGATTTTTTTTTTTTTGTAATATAAAGCAAGGTATTATGAGCAAACATAACATAACATCTATAAAAGCACATTGGATCCATTTGCATAATTTGTGATCCTTTCCATAATTGTTTAAAAATTAGCAAAATGAAATAATGTTGCTTAGCAAAATGTGATTATATATATATATATATATATATATATACATAACAGTATTGGGGATAGAGACTGGATTTTCTTTTTTTTTCTTTTTTGTAATATAAAGCAAGGTATCATTATATAAATGTACATTACATTTTCAATAAATAAAAAAAAAATAATTTACTCGCGTGCTAAGCCCGCGAAACCTGTCAGCGGGTATATACAAGGGCCCGTGTCCACCGTGCGCATAGCCCGGCTACATTCTGACACCTGCAGCACTGAGGTAAATGTCTTTTTACTCAAACATCTTATTTAAACAAATGTTTAAACATATAACCACAATGTCACGTAAAATATTAAAACAGGACAATTATACAATTATAAAATCTAATTATAAGAACAGTCTGATGTGAAAAACGCGTTTTTTCCTCTCAGGGTAACATCACGAATGAAACTTAATTAACATTAGAGAGTTTAATAAACTGTCCTAAAATTGACTGACTGTCTTTACCAGTAAATTTTACATTTTTAATTCTCACACAGAATGGTTTTCCGCCCTTTTTGTTCCTTTTCCACTAACGTTAGTCTGTATCGTTAACCATAAAATGCCGTTAAATGCCGTTAGGCTGACTGTGTGACATCATTTACGATAACGGAATGAGCAGAGAAGCTCATTCGTTTCAGGATTATGTCTGTCATGTTAACATTACTATAAAATAAATAAAGACACAATTTTAAATATTATTATTACTATTATTTATTATTATAGCAGCCAGTCAACGGAGAAGGGCACCAGTCTCGCTGGCTTGGCTTTGAGCGCGCGAGGTGCCCTTCTCCGTTGACTTGCACTTGTTAGACTAGTTATTTTAAAATAATAATAATAATAATAATCTCAACTTTGAATAATAAAGTCACATGTTTCTGTTACTTAATAGTCGATAGGGGTTTAATGTAATAAAATCTATTCTCTGTTGCATTCTTATCTCATCGGTGCTTTTTCAGATGTTATAGTAGGCTACATATTCATTAATCAGAGCCTTTTTAATTTATACCATGAAAATAACTCTTCTTTTTTCAGTGTGTCTGCCGTCTGGTTTTTGTAAGTGATCAGTCTAGCACCTCTTAATGATCAATAAAAACTGAATAGCATTTTTTATTCATAAAGACATTTGCAATATTTCACAATCATGTTTTTTTTTTATCAGCTGCTGAACACCACCCCAAAGGCTCTCTTTAGAGCCATATCTCACATCGTCTTTGGCTTTGTAAGTATATTTTGTGACTAACTGACTGACACAGTACCATATTATTTGAGTTTGTGCAGCATCCAGTCTTCACTGTCTTAAGAAAAACATTAAAGGAATAGCTACTTCACAACACAGTCTAGCATCCTGCATCTCTGATTTGCCATGTTTAAATTAGTCAATAATGATCAATAAAAAAAAATCTGAATACAGTTTTTATTTGTGCAATCTCTCACACGTTCTGCCATGTTTTTTATTCTTCTCTTTTTCTCCCCTCTGCTTGTCTCAACAGCCGCTGAACACCACCCCAAAGGCTCTTTTCAGAGCCATATTTCACATCGTCTTTGGCTTTGTAAGTATATTTTGTCACTAACTGACCGACACCTTCACATTATTTGGGTTTAGATCAATTAAAGTGCATCATGCAGCAGCCAGTCTTCACTGTCTTAAGACATTAAATTTATGATCCTTTACCACAATTTTATATTGGTAACATGTTTGTAATGTTGGTTAGTAAATAATAATTGTTACTATTTAGATCTATGTAATATTTTCCCCCTTTGCTGGTCTGCAAACAGATCATTGGCATTTTAAGATGTTTTTAACCGTCAGACACATTCTCAATCAGCTCCCTAGTTAAGTAGTCAGGAAACTGATCAGGGAGTCGGCCATTTTAAGGGCTGTCTCAATCACAAAATTCTATCAGTGCACTGAAACGTTCGCTCCCTGAAAAGTCCCACAATGCACCGTAAAATCCAGGGAGCATCGTTGCTCACTATGTTCCCTTAACGGAAGTTCTGAAGTGTGAAATATGAATCACGTGAACAAACTCACCACACATAATAACATGCGAGAGATGTTTTGGAATTAATAATCCTTTATTTAATTATATTTAAGCATAAACATACATCGCTAGACAGGCACTGAACAATCAAGCTAGCATTTAGAATAATGTACGGCTGAAATGTTGCAAGTATATGTAACAATCAAAGTATTTATCATTAGCACTTTAAATAACAATTCAAAAATTAATGTCAGAAATTTTTCAGTTCTGCCATTGTTCATAAACAGTACAACAAGGACGTTGCCATGTCACCATTAGTGTCCCAATGTGTAGTGAACCAGGGCCCTTACTGTCCTTACCAGTGCCCAAATTCATGTACACTATATACTGATTCACGACCTAGGGAGCTAGGGAACTGATTGAGACACACGCTCAGTGTCTGTCTTAAGATTTATCTTAGATATTCATATTTACATAATACTCAACATATTGTACTGTTTAAGTATATTTCAGTGTTGTGTATAGTAATGTGAACAATTGTGAGTAACATATTACTATCCTTTCTTTAAATTATTAGATTTTGCATTGTCCTGCACTGCCTCCTCCACAGAATTTTTTTCCTGCCAACGTTTCAAGGCAAGTAATTTTCTTTAGCTTTGTTTAAAGGTTTGGTTCACCAAAAAAAGAAAATTTGCTGTCTCACATCAGCCAACATGTCTTTTTACTTTGAAGTAGAACATTAAAAAAGTCTGATTCTGTTCCTTTGCCAATTCAAATAAAGCAAGTCAGTGGTTACCATCACTTTAGCCCTTTTCACACAGAATGTGCGTGCGTTCACACACATCCCATATAGGTCCTGTAAAGACACGCGACGCACCATTTTTTACATTGTAATCATGCACCTTAAAAAACCATGCTTGTGCGTTGTTTTTATTTGATCATACCCTATTGCTGAAATTCTACCTTGACAGAAACGCAGAAAGATCCGGTGTCCCGCTGACGATCAAGCTTCTCCAAAACCGATTGGAGTAAAAAAAAAAACTTTTGTGTAGTCTTTACCTCCCCAGAACATATTTTTTTTAAAAGACAAGTGTAAACAAAAGGCAGAGAGTCCCGTTGCACACAGGCGCACTGGCGATCTGCACGCCCGCCCTAGCGTCTTTGGAAAGGCATTTTTCAGCCCAGTAAAAGTAAAATTATTATAAAACAAATAAAATGGTAATTACAAAATTGGAGCCTTGTGCAATAACAGGGATGTTTTTATAAACATTTTAGTATTGGTTTTATAGTATAATGACATGTACTGCAGTTAAATTGTTTAATTAATTTATATAGTTAATTTACTTTTTTTTTTTATATATACATTAAGCCTTGTGCAACGTAAAGGGCATATATTTATGTCTATCTGAGTTAGTTTGGGCTCAAAACATAACAGGCACAAAGAGTTTAATTGGTATGAAACCAAATGTCTAATGAATGTCAAACGTCAAACTAACTTTACCGCCGTTTCAAACAGGTCAGTACGCACAGGTACGCAGTACCAGCACTTTTGTATTTTAAGCTTTAGCGTACATCCTCATCTGTCACCAATCACCTGCACCAGATATAAGCAGCATGCACACATTCACTCCTTTTCTGGTCTTGTCTAGTACTGCTATACCCAGATTGATATTCAACCGTGATTTACTTACCTGGACTCTGCTCCTTCCTTCCGTATCCAGTCTGTTAATACATTCCCTCGTTGCTCTCTCCATTCATCTGATCTGCAAAGATCATTCAGTAACTGTCATCACTCAATCTGCATAACCACTATCTGCTCAGCTGCTTTATCAGTTATTAAAGAGTTTGTTCTGTTTGAAACTTACCTGTACTCCAGTGTGTTTTTCCTGACATGGTGGCAATCAAAATTCAACTGCATAATTTATTCATGCCACAGAGGCCATTCCAAGCTCCTTCATCATAGTGAAGGAAGTTGCATCCTGCTCCTTCATGTCAGCTATGGAAGCTGCTCTATGTTCCCTCGTCGCAGCCATAGAAGCTGCACTCGGCTCAGTCATCGCAACCACTGAGGGCACTGCTATAGTAATGATACCTCCTGACCCTGCCAGGACTCACTATGCTTCTAAGCCTAGCTGGCGATCAAAGACCTGCCGACACTCCAGAGGTATTCCAAAGTTACAGACCGACATGAAGTCTTCTGCTCTGCCAGGACTCCAAGGACCACCAACTGGCTCTCCTGTAGCCCCAGCTCAGTCAAGTCACCTGCAATTTCCTGATCCATCACTATCCAACCTGCAACCAGGCATAAAAACATGCACCACTTATTTGTCAGTGTCTGGTGTCTGACTAGGATCAAGACAGCTTACCTCCTCTTTTCACCTGTTAGATTTGTATCTCACCATTGTTCAGTCCCCTGTCACATCTTCTGATCTCCATCATTGAATCCCCTGATGTCCTGTTACTTACCTCTGTACAGTGGTGTGTGCTTCCTCTATCCTGCAGTTCATGTCCACCTGCAAAAGCAAGACCAACAGTTATTCACAAGTCAACCAGCCATTACCATTGTCATTCACTTACCTGAATTGATCAATAAACCTGTTTGAGTTAATCCATTCTCTCTCTCATGAGCCAATCTCTCACACGTTCTGCCATGGTTTTTTATTTAAAATTTGTATCCCTTTTGCTTGTGTCTCAACAGCTGCTGAACACCACCCCAAAGGCTCTTTTCAGAGCCATATTTCACATCGTCTTTGGCTTTGTAAGTATATTTTGTGACTAACTGACTGACACAGTACCATATTATTTGAGTTTGTGCAGCATCCAGTCTTCACTGTCTTAAGAAAAACATTAAAGGAATAGCTACTTCACAACACAGTCTAGCATCCTGCATCTCTGATTTGCCATGTTTAAATTAGTCAATAATGATCAATAAAAAAAAATCTGAATACAGTTTTTATTTGTGCAATCTCTCACACGTTCTGCCATGTTTTTTATTCTTCTCTTTTTCTCCCCTCTGCTTGTCTCAACAGCCGCTGAACACCACCCCAAAGGCTCTTTTCAGAGCCATATTTCACATCGTCTTTGGCTTTGTAAGTATATTTTGTCACTAACTGACCGACACCTTCACATTATTTGGGTTTAGATCAATTAAAGTGCATCATGCAGCAGCCAGTCTTCACTGTCTTAAGACATTAAATTTATGATCCTTTACCACAATTTTATATTGGTAACATGTTTGTAATGTTGGTTAGTAAATAATAATTGTTACTATTTAGATCTATGTAATATTTTCCCCCTTTGCTGGTCTGCAAACAGATCATTGGCATTTTAAGATGTTTTTAACCGTCAGACACATTCTCAATCAGCTCCCTAGTTAAGTAGTCAGGAAACTGATCAGGGAGTCGGCCATTTTAAGGGCTGTCTCAATCACAAAATTCTATCAGTGCACTGAAACGTTCGCTCCCTGAAAAGTCCCACAATGCACCGTAAAATCCAGGGAGCATCGTTGCTCACTATGTTCCCTTAACGGAAGTTCTGAAGTGTGAAATATGAATCACGTGAACAAACTCACCACACATAATAACATGCGAGAGATGTTTTGGAATTAATAATCCTTTATTTAATTATATTTAAGCATAAACATACATCGCTAGACAGGCACTGAACAATCAAGCTAGCATTTAGAATAATGTACGGCTGAAATGTTGCAAGTATATGTAACAATCAAAGTATTTATCATTAGCACTTTAAATAACAATTCAAAAATTAATGTCAGAAATTTTTCAGTTCTGCCATTGTTCATAAACAGTACAACAAGGACGTTGCCATGTCACCATTAGTGTCCCAATGTGTAGTGAACCAGGGCCCTTACTGTCCTTACCAGTGCCCAAATTCATGTACACTATATACTGATTCACGACCTAGGGAGCTAGGGAACTGATTGAGACACACGCTCAGTGTCTGTCTTAAGATTTATCTTAGATATTCATATTTACATAACACTCAACATATTGTACTGTTTAAGTATATTTCAGTGTTGTGTTTAGTAATGTGAACAATTGTGAGTAACATATTACTATCCTTTCTTTAAATTATTAGATTTTGCATTGTCCTGCACTGCCTCCTCCACAGAATTTTTTTCCTGCCAACGTTTCAAGGCAAGTAATTTTCTTTAGCTTTGTTTAAAGGTTTGGTTCACCAAAAAAATAAAATTTGCTGTCACACATCAGCCAACATGTCTTTTTACTTTGAAGTAGAACATTAAAAAAGTCTGATTCTGTTCCTTTGCCAATTCAAATAAAGCAAGTCAGTGGTTACCATCACTTTAGCCCTTTTCACACAGAATGTGCGTGCGTTCACACACATCCCATATAGGTCCTGTGAAGACACGCGACGCACCATTTTTTACATTGTAATCATGCACCTTAAAAAACCATGCTTGTGCGTTGTTTTTATTTGATCATACCCTATTGCTGAAATTCTACCTTGACAGAAACGCAGAAAGATCCGGTGTCCCGCTGACGATCAAGCTTCTCCAAAACCGATTGGAGTAAAAAAAAAAACTTTTGTGTAGTCTTTACCTCCCCAGAACATATTTTTTTTAAAAGACAAGTGTAAACAAAAGGCAGAGAGTCCCGTTGCACACAGGCGCACTGGCGATCTGCACGCCCGCCCTAGCGTCTTTGGAAAGGCATTTTTCAGCCCAGTAAAAGTAAAATTATTATAAAACAAATAAAATGGTAATTACAAAATTGGAGCCTTGTGCAATAACAGGGATGTTTTTATAAACATTTTAGTATTGGTTTTATAGTATAATGACATGTACTGCAGTTAAATTGTTTAATTAATTTATATAGTTAATTTACTTTTTTTTTTTATATATACATTAAGCCTTGTGCAACGTAAAGGGCATATATTTATGTCTATCTGAGTTAGTTTGGGCTCAAAACATAACAGGCACAAAGAGTTTAATTGGTATGAAACCAAATGTCTAATGAATGTCAAACGTCAAACTAACTTTACCGCCGTTTCAAACAGGTCAGTACGCACAGGTACGCAGTACCAGCACTTTTGTATTTTAAGCTTTAGCGTACATCCTCATCTGTCACCAATCACCTGCACCAGATATAAGCAGCATGCACACATTCACTCCTTTTCTGGTCTTGTCTAGTACTGCTATACCCAGATTGATATTCAACCGTGATTTACTTACCTGGACTCTGCTCCTTCCTTCCGTATCCAGTCTGTTAATACATTCCCTCGTTGCTCTCTCCATTCATCTGATCTGCAAAGATCATTCAGTAACTGTCATCACTCAATCTGCATAACCACTATCTGCTCAGCTGCTTTATCAGTTATTAAAGAGTTTGTTCTGTTTGAAACTTACCTGTACTCCAGTGTGTTTTTCCTGACATGGTGGCAATCAAAATTCAACTGCATAATTTATTCATGCCACAGAGGCCATTCCAAGCTCCTTCATCATAGTGAAGGAAGTTGCATCCTGCTCCTTCATGTCAGCTATGGAGCTTAAAGTTTGCTTTTTCCCTCCCCTCGGGTGGGGAGAGTTATGTCAAGAAGACCTCAGAATATTCTCGGTTCTCTTTGTGGCTCAGGCTTATGGAGCCCTCGCTGAGTGTTTCTGGGCTGAACTCGCGGAGCAGGCTTAGTTCTGCATCTGCTTATAGCACGGATGCGTTCCCCACACAAGTCATCAAAAGACGACGCAACGGGAGTTACTTTCCGATAGGGAACGCTCCAGTTACTCAAGTAACCTCGGTTCCCTGAGATAAGGGAACGAGCCTTGCGTAACTAGCCATGCTACAGCTGCACGCAAATCGATGGCTGTCGCTTCAGTCATTGATTCTGATGAAATGGCGCTCCATGCCGACTTCTATAGCAGTCGGCTCCGCACCCTCTGGCGGGCATGAGCGCCATTGGTTTGTGCAGCTACACAAATGTTAACAAATCAGGCTTTAGTAACAGAGTAATCAGGGGTTTCCCCATACAAGTCATCAAAAGATGATGCAACGCTCGTTTCCTTATCTCAGGGAACTGAGGTTACGTGAGTAACCGGAGCATTTAGCCAACATGAAATGTCAAGCTGTACTAGGTGACAACTTGGTTATTTGAATTGACTAAACATTTAATGCAGCACGAACACTAAATTAAAAAATGTTTTTATGGTGTGGTTGAAATAAGAAAAATAAGGTACTGATCGGTGTAATTGGTACTGAATCCTCAAAAAAACGTTATTCCAACTAAACTTTATAAGTCCATATAACTACATTTGTCAAGCTTAAAATACATTTTCCAAGTACATACAACTTAACTGAGTAAATGCAAAAACCAAACTTGTCCACCCCTGACTTGATTTTGGCAAGTAAGACATGTTCCTGGATCAACATCTTTTGATGATCCTGGATCAACATTATTGTCCAAAAATATAGACTAAACCCAATCCCCACCCCTAAACCTAACCCTACCCATAATTTATTCCTAAAATCAGTGGGAAATGATAGCTGATTAACAAGGGTGTAGAAGCACCTAACCCTGATTGTAAGCCTAAAACAGATATTTCCTGAAAAGTTATATCTCAATTCTGATTGGTTGATTGGAATGTTGTTCCAGGATCATCAAGGATGTTGATCCAGGAACATGTTGTACTTGGTGAAATCACGCTCACCTTGTTTTACAGATGGCTTACTTGAAAATATGGCGAAAAAGAAAAAGAGAACTGGATCAATTTCTGCAAGATTCAGACAGTGATGACAGTCTGCCTGGCATTCCATATGCTTTTGACAGTGACAGTGACAGTGAGACTGGGACTACAAATAGTTTAGACAGTTTAGAATCCAATAGTGATGACAACCAGGAGTCTACAGATTTAGAACACAAACAAAATGATGAAGAAGTGAATGTAAACCTGGAGGATGACTTGAGACAGTGGGCCACAAAAAACAGAGACACAGATCTGTGAATGAGTTACTGTCCGTATTAAGAAAACAAGGGCACTCTTTGCCTATGGATGCAAGGACACTTCTTTCTACACCACGAGATAAAACATCTGTTGGTAAATGTGGCGGGCAGTACAAATATTATGGCTTAGAGAAGGGGATCCGCCAGTTTTTAAGTCAGACAGAGAGTAATGCTGTACACCTCAGTGTAAACATTGATGGTATTCCGCTTTTCAAAAGTAGCGGCATTCAATTCTGGCCAATACTCGCAAAGTTTAGCCATTTTGATCCATTTATTGTCGCTATATTTTGTGGACAAAAGAAGCCCAGTCCCCTGGAAGAGTTTCTTTCTGACTTTTTGAATGAGTACAAGCATCTCCAGAACAATGGGATAAGTTATGATGACCAGACTTACACCATCCATATTGAAGCTCTCATCTGCGATGCCCCGGCAAGAGCATATCTGAAATGTATCAAGAATCACAATTCCTATGAGAGTTGTGAAAGATGTGTAATCAGAGGTGAGCATGACGAGGGAAGAATTGTGTTCAGTGAACAGGAATGCTGTCTTCGAACAGATGAAGCTTTCAGTAGAAAAGAGTACAGCAGCCACCAAACCGGTGTCAGCCCCTTAATTCCTGCATCAATTCCTTGCGTGAGCTCTTTTGTTTTAGATTACATGCATATGGTCATCTTGGGAGTTGTTAGACGCCTCATGTTGTTCTTGACTAAAGGCCCGAACCACTGTCGTTTGTCTGTAAGGCAAAAGGGGGAGATATCCCAAAAACTG